>NW_026860365.1:0-50000 GCF_026571515.1 Ruditapes philippinarum | reverse complement strand
TTTCTTAAAAAAAGGCCCCCTTTTTTTTAAAAAAAATTTTTTAAAAAAAAGGGAAAAAAAAAAAAAAAAATTTTTTTTTTTAAAATTTTTTCCCCCCAAAAAATTTTTTGGGGAAACTTTTGAAACAAAAAAAAACCAAAAAAAAAAACCCCAAAAAAAAATTTTTCCCCAAAAAAATTTTTTTTAAAAACAAAAATTTTAAAAATTTTAAAAAACCCTTTTTTTAAAATTTTTTTTAAAACCCCCCCCAAAAAATTTTTTTTTTAAAAAATTTTTTAAAAAAAACCTTTTTTAAAAAGGGGCCAAAAAATTTTTTTTCCCAAAAAAAAAAAAATTTTTTAAAAAATTTAAAATTTTTTTAAAAAAATTTTCTTTTTTTCCAAAATTTATAAAAAAAATTTTTTTTAAATTTTTTTTTTTTTAAAAAAATTTTTTTTCCCCCAAAAAAAAAAATTTTTTAAAAAAAAAAAAAGGGGAAAACCATTTTTAAAAAATTTTCAAAAAAAGGGGAAAAGGGAAAAAAAAAAAAGGGGGGGCCCCCGGGGTTTTTGGGGGCAAAAAAATTTTTCCCCTTTTTTTATTTTTTTTTTTCTTTTTTTTTTAAAAATTTTAAAAAAAAAAAAAACCGGGAAATTTTTTTTTTAAAAAAAAATTTAAATTTTAAAAAGGGGGGTTTTTGGTAAAAATTTTTTTCCCAAAAAAATTTTTTTAATTTAAAATTTTTTTAAAATTTTTTAAAAAAAAATTTTTTTAAAATTTTTTTTTTTAAAAAAAGGAAATTTTTTTTTTAAAATTTTTTTCAAAAATTTAAAAATTTTTTAAAAAAAAATTTTTTTTTTTTTTTTTTTTTAAAATTTTTTTTTCCATTTTTTTAAAAAATTTTTTTAAAATTTTAAAACCCCTTTTTTCCCAAAAAAAAAATTTTAAAAAAAAAAAAAAAAAACTTTTTTTTCCCAAATTTAATTAAATAAAAAAAAAAATTTTTTTAAAAATAAAAAAAAAGTTTTTTTAAAATTTTTAAAAAAAATTTTTTTAAAAAAAAAAAAAAATTTTTTTTTAATTTTTTTTTTTTTTTAAAAATTTTTTTTTAAATTTTTAAAAATTTTTTTTTAATTTTTTTTTTTTTTAAAAAATTTTAAAAATTTTCAAAATTTTTTAAAAAAGGTTTTGGGAAAAAAAAAAAAAACCCCCTTTTTTTTAAAAAACCCAAAAAAAAAGTAAAACCCCTTTTTTTAAAAGCTAAAAAAAACAAAACAAAAAAAAATTTTAATTTTTGGGCCCCCAAAAAAAATTTTTTTTTTTTAAAAAAAAAAAAAAAACCCCCCCCTTTTTTGAAAAAAAACCAAAAAAACCAAAAAAAAATTTTTTTTTAAAAAAAACCCAAAAAAAATTTTTTAAATTGGTTTTTTTTTTTTAAAAATTTTTTCAAAAAAAAATTTTTAAAAAAAAAAAAAAAAATTTTTTAAAAAAATAAAAAAAGGTTTAATAAAAAAAAAAAATTTTTTAATTTTTTTAAAAAAATTTTTTTAATTTAAAAAATTTAAAAAAAAAATTTTTTTTTAAAAAAAAAGGGGGGGAAAAAAAAATTTTAAAAAAAAAATTTTTTAAAAAAATTTAAAGGGTTTTTCCCCAAAAAAAAAAAAAAAATTTAATTTTTTTGGTTTTAAAAATTTTTTAAAAAATTAAAACCCAATTTTTTTTTTTTTAAAAAAAATTTAAAAAAAAAAATTTTTAAATTTTTAAAAAAAAAAAAGGGGAAAAAAAATTTTTAAAAAAAAACCTGAAAAAAAAAATTTTAAAAAATTTTTTTTTTAAAAAATTTTTTTAAAAAGCAACTTTTTTTTTTTTTTTTTTTTCCCCCCTTTTTAAAAAGAAAAATTTTAAAAAAGGGGGAATCCAAAAAAAAAATTTAAATTTTTTTTTTTTTTAAAAAAAAAAAAAAAAAAACCCCAAAAAAATTTTTCCCCCCAAAAAAAAAACCCGGGGGTTTAAAAGGGGAAAAGAAAAAAAATTTTTTAAAAAAAAAATTTTGGAAAAAAAAAAGGGTTTTTTTTTTAAACCCCCAAAAAAAACCCTTTTTTTTTAACAAAAGGGAAAATTACCCCCCCCTTTTTTAAATTTTTTTTTTTTTTTTTTTTTTTTTTTTAAAAAAAAAAAAAAAAAATTTTTTCCTTTTTTTTTTTTTTTTGGTATTTTTTTGGGTTTTTTTTTTTTAAAAAAATTTTTTTTAAAAAAATGTTTCCCCAAAAAAAAAAATTAAAAAAGGGGGGTTTTTAAAAAAAATTTTATTTCCAAAAAAATTTTTTTAAAAAAAAAAATTTTTTTTTTTTTTTAAAAAAATTTTTTTTTTCCCTTTTTTTAAAATTTAATTGGTTTTTAAAACCAAAAAAACCCCTTTTTTTAAAAAAAATTTTTTTTTTAAAAAAAAACCCATAAAAAAAAATTTTTTTTAAAAAAAAAAAAATTTTTTTTTTTTTTGGAAAAATTTTTTTTTCCTTCTTTTTTTAAAAAAATTTAAACGGGGTTTTTTTTTTAAAAGGGTAAAATTTTTTTTTAAAAAAAACCCCCCCCAAATTTTTTTAAAGGGGGGGTTTTTTTAAAAAAAACCCAAAAAGGGAAAAAAAAAAATTTTTTAAAAATTTTTTTTTTTTAAAATTAAAAAAATAAAAAAATTCCAAAATTTTCCTTTTAAAAAAATTTTTTAAAAAAAAACCAAAAAAAAAAATTTAAAACCAAAAAATTTTAAAAATTTAAAAAAAAAAAAAGGGTTTTTTTAAAAAAAAAACCCAAATTTCCCCCCCCCCTTTTTTTGGTTTTAACCCCCCCAAAAAAAAAAGGGGGGGGGGGAAAAAATTTTTTTCCCCCGGGGGGGGGGGAAAAAAAAAAAAAAATTTTTTTTTGGTTCGGGGAAAAAAATTTAAAAAAAACCCCCAAAAAAAGGGAAAACCCCCCCGGGGAACCTTTAAAAAGGGGGGTTTTTTTAAAAAAAAAAAATTTTAAAAAATTAAAAAAAAAAAGAAAAAAAAAAAAAGGGTTTTAAAAAAAAAAAAAAATTTTTGCCCCCCCCCCCCCCTTTTTTTTAAAAAAAAAAAAAAATTTAAAAATTTAAAGGGGTTTTTTCCTAAAAAAAATTAACTTTTTTTTAAAAAGGTTTTTTTTTTTAAAAAATTAAGGAAAAAAAAAATTTTTTGGGGGTTTTTTAAAAATTTTTTTTTAAAAAAAAAAATTTTAAATAATTTTTTTTAAAAATTTTTTATTTTTGGGGTTTTTTTAAAAAAAAATTTTTTTCCCCAAATTTTAATTGGGAAAAAAACCCCTTTTTTTTTAACCCATTTTTTTAAAAACATTTTAAAAAAAAAAATTTTTTTTTTTTTAAAAAAAAAATTTTTTTAAAATTTAAAAAACCCCCGGGGCCCCCCCCCGGGTTTTTTAAAAAATTTTTTTTTTAAAAAAACAGGGGAAAAAAAATTTTCCGGGGAAAAAGGGGAAAAAAAAAAAATTTAAAAAAAAAAAAAGGGGGGGCCCAATTTTTTTTTTTTAAAAAAAAAAGGGGGGGTTTTTTAATTTTCCTGGTTTTTTTTAAAAAATTTTTTTTTTTTAAAAAAAAAAAAAGGGGGGGAAATTTCCCGGGTTTTTTTAAAAAATTTAAAGGGGGGGAAAATTTTTTTTTTTTTTTTTTAAAAAAATTTTTTAAAAAATTAAATAAAAAAAATTTTTAAAAAAGGGGGGGGTTTTTTTTTTTAAAAAATTTTTTTTTTTTTTTAAAAAAAATTTTTGGGGGCCATTTTTTTTAAAAAAATTTTTTTTTTTGGGGGGTTTTTTTTTTAAAAGGAAAAGGGAAAAAAACCCCCGGGGGGAAAAAAAGGGGGCAAAAAAAATTTTTTTAAAAAAAGGGTTTTTTCCCCCCGGTTTTTTTTTAAAAAAATTTTTTTTTTTTTCCCCCCCAAAAAGGGTTTTTTTTTGGGGGTTTTTTGGGTTTTTTTTTTAAAAATTTTTTTTTAAAAAAAAAATTTTTAAAAAAACCTTGGTTTTTTTTAAAAAAAATTTTTAAGTTTTTTTTTTCCACCCTTTTTTAAATTTTTTTTAAAATTTAAAATTTTAAAAAAATTTTAAAAATTTAAAAAAAAAATTTAAAAAAAATTTTTTTAAAAAAAAAATTTTAAAAAAAACTTTAAAAAAAAAACCCCCCGGGGGGCCCCAAAAAAGGGGGGGGAAAATTGCCCTTTTGGGGGAAATTTTTTTTGGGGGGGAAAAAACCCCTTTGGAAAAAAAAAAAAAAAAATTTTAAAAAAAAAAAAGGGGGGCCAAAAAAACCCCCCCAAAAAAAACCCCCCAAAACTTTTAAAAACCCCCCCCCAAAAGGAAATTTTTTTTTTTCCAAAAGAAAAAGGGGGGGTTTTTTTTAAAAATTTTTCCCCCCAAAAAAAAAATTTTTTTTTTGGGGGGTTTTTTTTTTTTTTTAAAAATTTTAAAAAAAATTTTAAAAATTTAAAAAATTTAAAAAAAGGGTTTTAAAAAAAAAAACCCAAAAAAAACCCAAAAAAAATTTAAGGAGTGGACAGTTGCTATTTAAAATATTTTTAATTACTTATTTTTTTAAGTGTGTAGGAAGTGTCACAACTGTTTTCTTTATATTAGTGTTCTGCCTGGTAGATTAAACATAATGAACAATAATTATTAGCAGTTTCTTCAGTGATCATAAACATGTGTCCATGCTATCATATGCATTATCCTTAATCATTCATAATTTACATGAACTATTAATTTGAATTGTAAAAGAACTCTTAAATATTATTTTAAAAAAATGTAACAGAAAAAGAATGGTAAAATGATAAAAAGCACTAGGCAACTCCAAGATTTACATTTACTCAATATACAATTTACTTGTCAGTGACAGCTGTTCTTGCTTTCCAAAACATAAGGGGGTGGGGGTGGACAAATCTGCAACTAGTCAAATGGGAGGGTTGCAAATCATGTCTGAGCTTGTGGAGGAGAGCTAAATGTCCATTATCTACGTTTAGATCAGCAAAAAATATGGGAAATAGATAAATGCTTCTAATAAAAAATATAATGCGGTGCACTAATACAGCACCAACATGGCAACAACAACCAACACTTATACTTAGTGACTTACAGGTGGCACTCTGGTTGGCGTAGATCTACAGTCGTACAATGACCTGAGGTACTCGTAATAAGTATACGATGGCAACGTCAAGGATACTGTATCTGAATTTGTATCCGTATCATTTCGCAACAATGAATATCGGTAAGGTGTGAGGTGTCGGTCGTCTCTGTCAAAATTTAACCAATCCGAATCATATGTCACTTCACAGAATGTTGTCGGCGAGGAAATATAATATGCCATTACTTAAGTTATGCAAAGTCTAATTTCATAAAAAATATAGAGACGATTAAACCACTAAATCTAAAACATCCGCGCTTAGATGCGCTTAAATCCTTTCTAACACTAGCAACATCCATATTTTCCCGGCATCTGTCAAATTCATTTACTTCCTGCGTTGGCAAGTGAGCACGTGCGATTACGTCACACGAATATTGTGCTCACTTTTTCATACACGCTGGTGATTTTCACTACAGATATTCAACCGAACCGCATTAAAAGATCAAGCAAACATGTATATTGAACCTAAAATATTACATTTTAAGCTTCTTACATATATTTATATTAATAATTTTAAATACCACTGTTCGATACACCCCCTATATGGTTTTATTTTAAATCCAATTCAAAATTCTGTCAACATAAACGGTTAGAGAGGTCTTTTTCTGATATATTTTAAATAGAGAAGTAATACATAAGCATACATTAGTCTCAATTTCTATGTTTTGTTGTCTCCACTTAATGCTAAACAAACATGTCTAAGGGTACAACGTGTTTCATCACTAAGCGATTTTAAATTCCAATTTCGATATTTTATTGACATATCCGAGAAAAACGAGAAAACTGTCGATTTCAGACAATATAATATGACGGTGCTTGTCTCCAAAGCAATTTATCTCTTTTTGTTTGTTAAAAGTGAAATGAACCGATGCAGCGCTTCATTTGAAGTAAAATCATTTATTCTGTTTGAACACTGTCGATCTTCTTTTAGAAAATATATAGATATCCCATTGAACACGTTTTACGAAAAAGTTTAATTGGGTATTTTGACAATTCAAATATAATCTAATTATTGATGTCGTTTCAAATGCGAATAGGATATTTCCTAACATAATAATAATTTATATGTCTCTACACTGCAGGGTATTAAATTTTACAACGTCGCACTTTCATTCCTGAGTGTCATTAATTCAATTTAAATAGGCAATCAGAATTTTTACTACAGTCAATAACGATTTATCAATAAGCTTTAATAATTACGATATACACTTAATAGAAAATATTTTGATCGTTAAATTACTTTTATGGAAATAGGACGAATGGCATTGGTAAATTATTCCATTTACGATCGTTATTCATTATTAATTATTATTATTATTATTATTATTATTATTATTATTATTATTATTATTATTATTATTATTATTATTATTATTATTGTGGTGGTGGTGGTGGTGGTGGCGGCGACGGCTGTTGTTGTTGTTTTTGTTTAAAATAAGTAAATGTTTAGTATAACTATACACCCATGTACACGGCATATTTATACTCATTTCGTCTCATAGATGCAGTGCTAAAAATTCAAAAACAGACAAAAAAATTTGATCGAATTATCTTTTAACTACAAGTATCATGGTGCCAGGAGCCACAATCATGCACGAAAGCAAGTACAAATAAACGATAAAATGTAATAGTGTTAGCATTGCACTCTAGTGACAAATCAATTTTGTAATTTCTAATCGATGATTAACCGACATGACATTTGTTTTGTTTCAGGTCGTTTATTTTGTTTCAACGTTGCAATTAGCAATTAACAAACACGCAACAATAAGATATTGTGATAGTTCCCTACCTATAGTTTCTTAAAATTTGTATAAACACGTCCGTCAAAGACAAATTTCATGGAATTCTCAAAGCATGCATAAACACGCCCAGAAAAGTTCATGTAACACTTAATGAGTCTACAAACACGTCCATATATATTGTCACAGAACAGTTCATGTAACACTTAATGAGTCTACAAACACGTCCATATATATTGTCACAGAAAAGTTCATGTAACACTTAATGAGTCTATAAAAACGTCCATATCTCTTGTCACAGAAAAGTTCATGTAACACTTAATGAGTCTACAAACACGTCCATATATATTGTCACAGAAAAGTTCATGTAACACTTAATGAGTCTAAAAACACGTCCATATCTCTTGTCACAGAAAAGTTCATGTAACACTTAATTAGTCTAAAACACGTCCATATATCTTGTCACAGAAAAGTTCATGTAACACTTAATGAGTCTAAAAACACGTCCATATCTCTTGTCACAGAAAAGTTCATGTAACACTTAATGAGTCTAAAAACACGTCCATATATCTTGTCACAGAAAAGTTCATGTAACACTTAATGAGTCTAAAAACACGTCCATATATCTTGTCACAGAAAAGTTCATGTAACACTTAATGAGTCTAAAAACACGTCCATATCTCTTGTCACAGAAAAGTTCATGTAACACTTAATGAGTCTAAAAACACGCCCATATCTCTTGTCACAGAAAAGTTCATGTAACACTTAATTAGTCTAAAACACGTCCATATCTCTTGTCACAGAAAAGTTCATGTAACACTTAATTAGTCTAAAAACACGTCCATATCTCTTGTCACAGAAAAGTTCATGTAACACTTAATTAGTCTAAAACACGTCCATATATCTTGTCACAGAAAAGTTCATGTAACACTTAATGAGTCTAAAAACACGTCCATATCTCTTGTCACAGACAAACACGTCCATATATCTTGTCATAGAAAAGTTCATGTAACACTTAATGAGTCTACAAACACGTACATATATCTTGTCACAGACAAACACGTCCATATATCTTGTCACAGAAAAGTTCATGTAACACTTAATGAGTCTAAAAACACGTCCATATCTCTTGTCACAGAAAAGTTCATGTAACACTTAATGAGTCTACAAACACGTCCATATATCTTGTCACAGAAAAGTTCATGTAACACTTAATGAGTCTAAAAACACGTCCATATCTCTTGTCACAGAAAGTTCATGTAACACTTAATGTGTCTACAAACACACCCATATATCTTGTCACAGAAAAGTTCATGTAACACTTAATTAGTCTAAAACACGTCCATATATCTTGTCACAGAAAAGTTCATGTAACACTTAATGTGTCTACAAACACGCCCATATATCTTGTCACAGAAATGTTCATGCAACACTTAATGAGTCTCGAACACGTCCATATATCTTGTCACAGAAAAGTTCATGTAACACTTAATGAGTCTACAAACACGTCCATATATCTTGTCACAGACAAACACGTCCATATATCTTGTCACAGAAAAGTTCATGTAACACTTAATGAGTCTACAAACACGTCCGTATATCTTGTCACAGACAAACACGTCCATATATCTTGTCACAGAAAAGTTCATGTAACACTTAATGAGTCTAAAAACACGTCCATATATCTTGTCACAGGCAAACACGTCCATATATCTTGCCACAGCAAAGTTCCTGGAATTCTTAATGCATGTATAACACGATGGTATATCTTAATTCATGTGATACCTACTTTAAATAAAGTTATTTTTATTATTATTATTTATTTTCATTATTGTTATTATTATTATTATTATTATTATTATTATTATTATTATTATTATTATTATTATTATTATTATTATTATTATTATTATTATTATTATACAGAATTCTTAATGCATGTGTAAACACGTCTCTATCTTGTCGCAAACAAAATTCATGAAACTAAATGGCTGTAAAACATATCAACGTTATTATAATACTGCACGTTTGTAACGTCGCTTTTAATTGGATAATCGTGACGTTTATATAGTCTTATAAACACGGCTGCTGTCGATTCATGAAGAAATCTTACTTTTTTCTCTAATAATGATGCTTGCTGTATTATAAATTCGTTATAAAGATTGTTGACAGGTTATAGGGCCGTATATAAACGGCTATTTGCAATATAACCCTCGCCTAGCGGCTCGGGTTATATTTACAAACAGCCGTTTATATTGGCCCTTATAACCTGTCAACAATCTTTATAACTAATAATATATCTTATCACAGACAAAGTTCATGATGTTCTTAATGATGTTCTTAATGCATGGAACATATGTCTTTTCACAGACAAAGTTGGCGGAATTATTAAGGCATGTATGAGCAAGCCCCAATATATATTGTCACAGACAAATTTCACGAAACTCTAAATGACTGTATAAACACACCGGGGCTCCCTTTATCTTCATGCCACAAGACAGGATTCATAAAACTTTAAATGACTGTATAAATACGTCCCTATATCTTAACACAATCTTCATTGAATCTTTCATGCATCTAAAAGCGCGTCAATATATTTTGTTACAATTTTCTCCTCAGCACAAATATATTGTATTTTTTTAATAATTATAGAAACAACAAATGTACATGGATACAATGAAGATAATTACACTAAAACTATATATATATCAGTCATAGAGCCCCTTGTGGTGGAGGGGTTACCTTTACTGGATTTGGCATCAGAATTGCCGATTATAAGAGGGGACTAAATGGGTTCGAATTGCTGGAGTCTATGTATTTCTTATCTCAAGCAGGTGAGATGGGTTGACCCCTGGTGTTGCTATAAGTTTGTCATACACGAAGTTAGCCAAAATCTTTCCTGTTTCGGCTCCATATAACCTAAATTGTGTTGGTGCGCCGTAAAACCAAACAAACAAATCAATCAGTGATATAACTTTATAAGATGATATAATAGGAACATACCTTACGTGGTATCTTAAACAACTCTAGAATCAAAGATACCATGCTGCTATCCCCGTTAAATTATCCCAAAGTCATAGCTGATTATCATATATACATTTTGTGTAAATGTTTATTTAAATATACTTGAAGCACGCTTGCTGTTTACAGAAAACAAATCCTTTTAAATTGCATTGTTTACCATGATTGCACCGAAAACATAACCTGTCTAAATTTTGTATCAGTTTACTATATCTAAATTTCTTAATTTCACATTGTTTATACTTGAGTGAAATCTAAGACCATGGTTCATATAGACCATATAGATCATTGACAGATTTAGAGTACTAATTTCGACCCATTATATATTGATTGTTCTAAGTGTTTTAAAAAGAGAGAGTGGTTGTACCTTCGTGTCTTATCAACCTAATTTCTCAACCTATTTATCAATACGATCTTAAAAACCATTAGTTTAAAAAAGAGAATAAAGGTATTTAGTTACACCAAAATATACAAAAAAAATCTTCCGGTAAAATGCCTAGTATCTATGAAGATGGAATTTATATACACTAACATATATTTCTAGTCGTTAATTAAAGCACCAGGGTACTTGGGGCAAAATCTAATTCCTCCTTTGGACTAAGATGCAAAATATGTTTACTATTTCTTCTTAATTTTGGAATGAGATTGCAGATTTCTTCACTTAATTAATTTGAGACGTTATAATTCACATTAAACGAAAAAATATCATGTCCTATTTTGGTCCTGTTGACATGTGAGATTTTGACTAAATCTCTTGTGTCGCCTTTTTTATTTTAAGTAAAAATAGAGATTGTACGTTCTGGGAGATTTAACTAAATTGTTTAACTTAAGAGGAGTAACCTCAATTATCGCCTCACTTCCAGGACGCATTTACCAGTAAAACAGTCCTACGTTCTCCTGTAGAGACAGCAAGAGGCTATAACAGCGTCCCTGGTGAGTAAGAGGATTAAAACTCATACACCAGACATGCTATTATTGTTATTTACTTAAAATCTACATCTTTTACTTTTGTTGCTTTTTGACAGTTAAAACAATTATAGAGATTTAATTTGTATGTAATTTGAAAATACTATATTTTTACATTTTGCTACTTATATTTCTAATTATTTCACATTCAAGGCTACTGTTTAAATATTTGTGACTGTGGTACAAGAAAGGTAACTCGCACAGAGTCTTAATTCATAGATACAAGAGTTAGCTCCATTTGCTGTCCCGCAACCATTTCAAATCATATTGCAAGATGGCACTTTCGAGTTCAACTCGTGAACTTATAATCCCTTGAAGGACATTTGAACACGAGTTAGATATAAATCTTTCCTTTCATATGAAAAAACTAATTAGTACCGAACGAATCAGATGCAATCAGTGTTTGCAATTAATGAATGCCTTTCTCTCTGTCTTCGGATTTTGTGATTTGTTTCTGTTTGAATGTCAGGCTCTTGTAGACAAATGTGTACATTCCGGAAAAATAAATCTACTCGTAACAGAAATAAAACCAAATGTGGTTGATCATTGACAAGGAGTGAAATACGGATTTTGTAAAGCTTAGAGGTGAGATGTTTATATTTATACAATTTACATATAAACACAAAGACATATTAAAATATCAATAAGGAGTTACGTGTATGGAAAACAATCATTTTTTTAAATAAATTAAGTTTATATTAAAATCAGAGACATAGATTTATCTACATCTCTGTTCAAATTAAATAAATGCATATATACATGTAAATACGGTATACAATATATTAAACGAGAGGGTTACATATATTTTCATGAATTTTAAGAACATTTTGATATATTAAAATGATATTTCTTCAACGTCAATGAAGCGCTTGTATAATTTTGTGACACTTGTATAGCAAACAGCCGTTTATAGAAGATTTAAGATACTGCAAAGCGCTTTATAATAAATTTGATTTAATAAATTTTCATCCGCATAGATAGAATTAACGTCAAGGTCGTAAAGAAACCGACGTTCATATAAAACGTTCAGAATAATGACGTTTCCACGTTGTGTCTATGACAGCGTTACGTCAAATTAACGCTAAATTTGCAACAAGGGCCTGGTTGCTATATTGTAATAGTACAATATTTGAAAATCAGGCCCTATGTCGCATCTTTTAGTAGTTAGAGGATGTAATGTTAAATGCTTATTTTCTAGAATATTAAGACCCAATAACTTAACAGTGATGTCATCAACAAGCGGTTATCAGGTTTACCGACAAGGAATGGACAAAGAGTAAGGCTTTATACATATTCTTACCATATAATTAGTAATATCTTTAAATGAATGTTTAAAAATGAGAATTTTACATTACATCAGGGTTAGAAAGGTTGGTACGATTGTTTTATTCAATTATCACGCTTTTTCTACTTTGCCTGCTTAATGTAGTCCTGACTATACAGGTCGACTTATCAAAATTAAATGCATATCTCAAATTCGTTTTCCCCGTTTTATCTATTTGTTTTTTGTGCTTTTTTCTTCATTTTTTATCTATGAGGGTTATTGTCATTGTTAGACTAGCAAATAGTGATTTTTTGTGTAAAAATTTGCATGTTGCAATTTCACATTAAGACATTTAACTACAATAAAAAGGTGACGAGTGATAAAGCATCAAAGGGTCTTCAGTACCTGATATTTTAGATAATAGAATGAGTTTCATTTGAAATATGTACATGTACACAGGTTTCACTTTACGTTAACCAAATTATATTACATAGTACAATGTACCACTTATTAATGGATTACTAATACGGCTTAGGCAATCGGTATAATGCCCCAACTCTCGAAACATTCATCAAGCCGTTTTGTTATCAAAACAAAAGCAAGTTCCCGCCTGACGTGCAGTTAAAACCGCGATAAAACCAGTAATATCCGGAAATTTAACAAACCCTTTAATATTATTAGAACACTTGTACTAGTTAAATACCTTAAATAAACCGAGAGTGACTGTATCAGTAATCTCCCTTGATAATTTTCATTTCAGAGCTCATTTAGATAAGATCCTCAACATGGCTCAGTCGGATAAACGAGAGGAGGAAATTGATGTGAAAATAGGTCGCCCGAGGGTCAGGGGAATGGACCTGCTGAGGGATCCACATCAAAATAAGGTAAACATTTTATTATCCTTGTACTTTCGTGCTTTTATTTTGATCCGATATTTCAACATAGGAAAATATCTAAATATAGGTATTGTATTGCATGGTATTGTATTTTTTCACTGTTTAACTTATGCTTTATATAGTACTAGTATTTGACATATGATCTTTAATCTGGTCTGATTTATGACACTTGTGGTATATTGAAAGTTCGATATGTACAAAATAATCTTAAATCATTCAGAAATATGTTAACAGTTACTGAAAAACGAACTCGTATACTTAAATATTTCATATTTATGACAAGTAGGCCAACTTGACCAGTGGTTAGTTTGTTTTGATAAAGTGTCACGTTTATACATGTCCATGTTTATGTCATTTCCTTTATCTACTTTCACTAAACACCCATATTAAACAAGAATAAGATCGTTTATGTCTTTAAATAAAACATCACGTCCACGGGCATATTTAAAATTTACACTAAATAATAATTGTAATAATAATAAACATTTATGTCGCCAATGATTTGTTTTGTATGTTACAAAGGGTGGCTGAAACACTTGAACTATAGAATGAGTTACAATTTGGGGAACTTTATTATTTATTATTTTATTACACACCACCATTAATCAATTTAGATTTAAAAATTCAGTCTCATTTCATTGTTTGGACATTTTATAACAGCTAATTAAGTACTTCCTTCTCTCATTTCCCCTGTACCAATCAATACAGTAATTTTCTTAGTCTAATTGAATTATCTGTTTAAAGTGTATCTAGTAAAAAAAACGTGGTGAAAACCAGCTCGGAATATCGCTTAAGATAAAAATTGTCATGGTCCTGACCAGCGCATGTTCGCAACATGTATTAAAGTGTTTATCATATCCGTTTGTATGTACATCATGTTACATGCTTGTACAGAACATATTTATGTAGTTATTTAGACACGAACCTCACCACAAATTAAACAGTTGTCATAGCCGGATACTCGTCGAGTTAAGCAGTATTTTTAGGTATTATATCTACGTATACGGGTAGCTGAATGCGATGTTTTGTTATATCCGTGTAGCTTATATCCGGGACCTGAGTCATGCGTGTTGTATTTCAGGTCTCATACATGTATATGTCTATTCTACATTTCATATTTGAATGTAAATAATTAAAAACATGTATATCGATGAACATAATAATACGTGATGATACGTGAAACGCTGTGATCAGACAATGCTACGTGACATAATGCTTACAACAGCTGCTATTTCACAGGACATTCTCTTAATCTAGTGGTCCAACTGCCGAATATCTATATTATGGTAGGCGAATTAGATCCGATTGAAAGATCTATTGGCCTTCCGTATAAAGTTCCTTGTAGGAGGTTTTTAAACTCCGCATGCTCAAGACCTGTACCGCCAGTGATGTTTCTAGAATAAAACATCATTTTGTCTTACCATATCCTTAAAAGCCTGAAGACAGGAGACTTGGTTACTGGTATACACCAGCTTTTCTTTATTTCTAATGAATTAGTATAACTGGTGGTCTAGTATCATCGACACGGTGTTGCTTGTATGGCTAATGATAAAACATTTAGTGTACAGATCAATGTATATCATGTTAACAATAATCGGGCACCTGAATAAAACCACCGTGAGCTAGCTGGACAGCTTCCTTACATGAAAGAATCCAAAAGCCCTGGCGGGATTCGAACCTAAAGCGGTAAGGGGCAAGTGGTTTGAACGACATTAACCACTCGGCCACAAATGCTCCGTCGGGGTTCAATCAATGAAGTAAAGTTTATGTTTTCTTTCTTTCTTTACCTTGTAAACGACCATGTAATTTGAACCAATTTCATCATTGTAGGCAATGTGTTTCACACTAAGGGAACGTCAGTTGCTCGGCCTACACGGTCTCTTGCCGCCAAATATAATAACACAAGACCAGCAAGTATACTTTGTCATGCAGAACTTTTACCGCTGGGACAACGACCTGGACCGTTTTATATATATGATGTCTCTTCAGGTAAGTGCTTTTGTAAATCTGGTCATCTACATGTACTAAGTATTTCCGCCTTTCGGTTACTTTCGGTTACTTTTTTTGCGGTGTTCAGAAATAATTTTTCCAGGACTTTAAGTTCGGGACACGACCGTTATGATGTATTTACTCTAAAGAATGAATCAGCAACTCCTCTAGTCCTTCACTTACATGTCTATCATAACTTATATCAGGATATATCCCACGCAACACGTCTTGCACATGATAAGCTATTTTAAGACACATACATTATCAATGGGTCTTGCCACGGTTTAGCTATTTTTGGACACATAAATTTGTAAGATATTGGCCGCCGAAATTATTTGCGAATTATTTTGATTCGCAAAAAAAAAAGAACCAAAAAAGCAAATATTTCCACGTCGCAAAATTAAGCACTTATACAGTATTCAATGCAGGGTCCAAAAATCGTTCCGAAGTAATATTTTCAGAGGTGGTAAAAATGGTGGATTTCTCTGTCAGTTATGTGCAATGCACAACTTGTGTTTTTTATTCAGTTCATGTCCTAGCGTCCTAAAGACATGTATTTTGTATATATAAATCACATTTTGCACATTTATTATTATAGGATCGTAATGAGAGGCTGTTTTACAGGACAATAATGCAGAATGTAGAGTTGATGATGCCGATAATATATACACCAACCGTAGGACAGGCTTGTCTCAAATATGGTCTGACACTCAGAAAACCCAGGTAAATTTAGCTTTCAAACAAACTCTTACTTTACAATACTAATACAGTATACTATATGCTTCATATTAAACAGAAACTGTATATTAAAATGCAAGCTCCAAATAAGTTGTCTACCAGATGGTCTCATCAATACATATTCGGATGAACTTTATAAAAGCACGAACTTGCACTTGAGGTAGTCCTCAACAAGTAAAGCTGGAAAGTCGCCTTATGGTAATAATAGTGTGGCGTGACTTATAACCCAACAATAATTATAAGATTTCGGATGAAAATAATCATTTCCTTCTCATAAGCTATTTTCAACAATGTGATATGTTGGTATATTTTATACTATTGCGTGTAGTATGACAATAATCAATGTGACAGTTCTCATGAATATTTATATTGTAGTACATGTATATTGTATATTACATGTACTGTTTATAGTTATAAATACAGCTAGTATATCTTCCCACGCTATGTATATCTTATTACTAAATATCCGGGTTGTCGCTACAACCTAACACCTTAATTTTCCTCTTTTTATGTAATACTAGACTGCCTTTAATTTCAATATCCTGAATGAATACATTTATAACCTAGTCAAAATAGATCCAAACATTTTTTAAGTTAGCTTTTGCACCAAATTGTAAATTTCATGGCCAATTTAATAGTTGTTTTTTTGCCGGATACATATATTTAAATATCAACCGAAGACCTATAAAGGTCTATAATAGCAAAAATATCCATACTAAATTACATTTTCATTTAAAATGTTGTGGTATTAAATATACGACACTTTGCATATTTGTTTTTTATTTGCTGAACATTATTGGTTTATAGATCATTCGAGACAGTGTAATTAGTTTAAAACTAGTATTTACCATAGTGGTAGCTGGATGAATATTTACCAACCACTTGTGGTGAGAGTTATCAGTTACGCTTTTATATTACATGTACTTCCCAGAAATCAATGATTACAATATAAGCAGATTACTCAACTACTTGGTGGAAACGTATTGATTAAACTGAACAGATACCATAAGATATTTTACAACTCTTATTGTTTCTTAAAGTACGGACAAGTGTGTGCGACAGCTAGTATACCTTTATTAATGTTATACATTTGTATAAGTCATTGTGCAGCATTTTACAGACATTTTATGATCAGATTATGCTCCGTGGTCTAAGTTCACTGATTATAATAATTATTTCAGAGGGCTGTACATTACAATTCACGATCTTGGCCATGTGTATGACATTCTATGTAACTGGCACATCGATGATATCAAGGTATTTTCACATGTTTTATATTTGTATGTTGGATGTTCCTACATCAAAGAAACAGTTTTTATCAATTTACGCTTGAAAAATATACTGAAAAGGATACAAAATGATATAAAATTAGGGACACCTTTTTCAATTAGTTTAGTTCAGTCATACATGTTATCGTTTACGCAACAATGAATCACCCCGGATACACTGTATCACCGTATGACACGGACCACAGGCGTCATTCTCAAACAGCCGTCCCCATTCTTGTATCATAATCTCAATATCGTAACTTTGATCATAGTAATGTTATAAAACTTGTTACTACAAACAAAACCAATTACAATCTGATATATAATGACATGTAATTAATAATACATATTGTTTATTATATCATTTTTCAAGGCAATAGTGGTAACAGACGGTGAGAGAATCCTTGGGCTTGGAGACTTGGGCTGTTTTGGTATGGGTATACCGGTTGGAAAGCTGTCACTATACACAGCACTTGCCGGGGTACAACCTCATCAATGTCTACCTATAATGATCGACGTCGGCACGGATACCGAGGTATACGCTCAATTAACGACGAAATGGACATCCCAGTTTTAAAATATATCTTTAAGTCAAGTTAATGACCTGTTTTATATATGTTACCTTTTTATAACAAATAAAACGTTTTATGTACTTGCATGATTTAAATATTCATATGATTTGATTTAACCTGATAGACTAATATGTCCGTACTCGCTTTTTTAATAGTTAATTTCTTAAAAAAAAAGATTGTTTAGTATAAAGATTATTTAATATTGAATAATGGAATGGGCTAGTATGAATGGCTGCATGGCACAGAAATTAAGAATAATACGAAAGCTATTTAGCTATGAACCTGCTTGCATGATTTGTGTTACAGAAACTTATACCTTACTTTAATTTTACCGGTATATCTTCTATGTAACAGACATACATGTATGTCGTACTAAATGTTGTAAATCAGTAAATTCACCGTATATCTTTTTCGATTTTGACTTTCATTTTTGCTGATTCCGAAAGCATTTGTCTGTAACCTTTCGAAATTGGATTGCAAAGCAAATGCCAAGTGTTGAAACATTTGTTCGGACCAAGCTGAGGAAGCATATTTGACTTTCTTGGACAATTAAAACCTGAATATTGTCACTATTATTATTAGCATTCAATCTTTCGTAACTTATTCGAAATTATACAACTAAACCTTTTTATGTATATCTATTTTCAGTCACTGCTAAAAGATCCGCTGTATATTGGCTTGAAACAGAAACGTGAACGCGGACCAGCCTATGATGCCCTTATTGAAGAATTCATGCACGCAGTCGCTAAAAAGTACATGGTGTTCCTATGTTATAAATATTAGTTTTATATTTATTTATATTTTTTTATCGAAAAGATTATTTTTAAGCTTTGACTAAATATTTAAATCATCAAAACCTTGTTAACCTAAATTTTAGCTACCTTTAATAAATATTCATGTTGTTGAAATATCTCAATGTATTTGACAGCTGATGTATGTGTAAACGTAGGTCTTATATAATGTATGGCTTTATTTTCAGATATGGTGGCAATTGTTTAATACAGTTTGAAGATTTTGGCAATCATAATGCATTTAGGTTGCTGGAAAAATACAGAAACACTTATTGTTGTTTTAATGATGATATTCAAGGTTTGTTTCTCTATATATTGTTGATTGTCTGGTCTTGTCGTCTGCGTTGAACATTATCCATCAAGGCAATATGTATGGGAGTTTCAAGGACGTACGCCTGCACTAATGAAGAGCCTGCAAAGCGTATTCGCAAATTTCTAAAGCCACAATGAACCATTTTACATATTACAGTGAAAAAAACACAATGTAAATAGTTGGTGTGCATTGAATCTGTAATAAATTTAACAACAATATTTTGATATCTAAGTCTTGAAATTGCAAGTACAAGTTTTTATTAGAAATTTCCTTTGTTTGCCTATTTGGCAACAGCACATCCGAAAATTTGAGTAACGATTTTAATATGTTGGAAAGTGATGTGCTTCTTGTTGGTAATTCAAGTTTACTGTTGTCAATGATTACAAGCTTGATTATTTGTGTATTCTTAAAAATTTTACTTCATAATTTTTATTTGATATTTACAACATGTAGCATTATTTCTTCTATACAGGTACAGCTTCTGTCGCTGTGGCAGGCATATTTGCTAGTTTGAAAATCACCGGTAAATCACTCAAAGAAAATGTGTTTGTATTTCAAGGTGCAGGAGAGGTAATCAAATATATACTAATTTTAAAGCAACTTCATTTACTTTCCTTGTTTAGCAATAGATATACCGTAACTGGTATATTTAAGTAGCTATAAACGAAGTTAACAGACGCAGATATATAAAGCAAAAGATTATAAGTAATAGAAAGAGCACCGAAACACGAGGCTTTTTGATTTGTACGAGGGGGCGTAATCAGATTGCCGAGTGATTTGGTGTTCTTTCTCTTTTGTATCATAGTCAAACATAAAAGCACGTTCCCTGATGTCACAATATGAAACCCCGGCAAAAATGAACCAATGAACGAAGATCTGAATATGACATTTCTGTCGCTTTCCCTTTCTCTGCCGTCACAATATGTAAACCCCCAGCAAAAATGAGCCAATCAATGGGCATGCTCTGGAGTGCGGGTAACTAATACCCGCACTCCAGTTAACGCACTGTGCATGTATATGTATACGATTTAACCCTGACACATTTTCAAAAGAAAGGTCTCCAAACAATGATACAATTCTCGTTAATTCATGATATTTGCACTGTCATAGCATTCATTAATGAACAAAAGTATTGACAATTTTTGGTAAGTTTATCACCTTAGGACCATATTTCGTTCTCTTAGTCTAGTTATTATTTCACCCAGAACGCTGCCATGTTATAGAAATGTGATTAACACTGCAGGCATCAATCGGAATAGCTAAGCTTCTAGTAATGGCTTTATTAGAGGAAGGTGCTAGTGAAAGTGAAGCCTATAGTAAGATCTGGATGGTTGACTCTCGCGGACTTATCGTCAAGGATCGGCCAGCAGGTGGTGTCTCGGGACAGAAGATACCGTTCGCACAAAAACATGCACCAATCGACAAGCTGGAGGATGTCATAAAGACCATCAAACCTACAGCTATTATTGGTAAGGTGATCAAGATCAGTTGTAATTACTTATTCGTGCTTTAGGCTCAAAGAGAGAACTATTTGAAATTATGTAGACATTCACTATTTACAGTCCCTTTATCAATAACTAGCTCATTTTAAGTTGTTCCTTTCCTAATTTTCTTTCATAAATTTTATACTGTATTTAAGTTTCAATTTTACCTCTAAGCCTGTATTTCTTTTTCTTTGATATCAATAGGTGCTGCTGCCCAGCCAGGAGCATTCACGGAGACTATTTTACGAAGTATGGCGGAATTTAACGAACACCCTATCATATTTGCACTCAGTAATCCGACGAGTAAAGCCGAATGTACAGCTGAACAAGCGTATAAAGCCACGAATGTAAGTCTTCATCCATTCATGTCATATTTCATTAAGTAAATCCTGAAATCTTTCATATCCCCTCGTGTTTAGAAACGTTTCAATATATTGACAAATGGTAGTGCATTCAGATGAAATGAATATGTTTTCAAATTCAGGAATTTCGTTTGATATTACTTATAAAACAAAGTTTGCCAATTAGCCATAGATAAGTTGTACACGACAAATCCAATTATTTTATATTGAGACAATATCTCGGCGATTATGGCTGTGACTTTATACAAAATTCTTTGTGTTCATTTACAAATAAGCTAAATCTTATTTGGTCAATATTGTTGTAGGGAAAGTGTGTGTTTGCTAGCGGAAGTCCATTCCGTCCGGTGACATTGGACGGGAAGACGTTCTACCCAGGACAGGGTAATAATGCGTATGTGTTCCCTGCAGTAGGTCTCGCAACTATTGCTTGTGATATCAGAACAATTCCTGAATGTATTTTCCTAGAATCAGCCAAGGTAACAAAATCTTCTAACATTTTCTTTCATCACAATACCGACATGAAATTTAACATGCTAGAATCGAAACTTATTAGACTTTCCTACCAGTATAGAGCCTGGCCAACCTGCATAAGCCCGCGGTTTACTGTTGGTCTGCTGGTAGCTTATCATTTTTTTATGACATTAAATATATTTGATTTTCTAATCAGTAAGATTTCCTAATTTAAAGCAGGGACAATTCTATGAATTCAGCAGGTTACTTTTCTTATATCAAACATTTTTCTTGTGGTAAATGGAGATGGGAGTTAGATAAACCTAAAATTTATTACTGTTCAAAAAATAACATATGCTCACTTCTATCAAATACGACTCTGATGCATATTTAATTGTTAACTATTTCTATACAATTCAGGCTCTTGCGAACCTGGTTTCCAAGGAAAATCTAGCAGAAGGTCGAGTTTACCCACCATTAGCGGATATTAGGAAGGTATCCACGGACATTGCTGTTTTCCTTGCTGAATACGCTTATAAACAGAATCTGGCGTACCATTTCCCCGAGCCCGCAGACAAGAGACAATTTATAGAGTCCCATCAATATAACATAGAGTATGAGGAATATGTACCTCCACTATATGACTGGCCAGGTCATAGCACCAAACTTTAAATTATAAACATACAGAATATATGACTGAACTTATTGTTTATGTTTGACATACATTCATTATGTGTGACATACATTCATTAAACATAATGTAGTAATTGTTGCTTTAAAGTTGGTATTTCAACTTCTGTTTGCTTAGTATGTTTGTTTGTTTTACTTTGTGCATTTATTCAAATGTCTTTGAGTATATTGTATATTATAGCTTTTGTTACATATTTTGTTTAGTGAAATATTTATTAATGTTTTTGTTTTCATATCAAGATATATTTACTTTTTAAAAGTTTCATTTACATTTGACATATTGGTCAATATACAGTTAATATGTTTGTTTAGTATAAATAAAGCAATTGGAATCGGCGGAGTTTTTTGTTCTTTTTTTTTGACACTAAAAAAACAAAACAAATTATTTCTGTGCAAATCAAGAACTGATTTTAATTCTAATGGCAAAATATATAGATATAAATAAAGAAAGCAAAAACAAGTATTTTCTATAAATCATTTTTATCAATATTACACCAATTAACATTAAGTTGAAGCCAAGTATCTAAATACCGATGCTAATTTATTATCGAAAAATCTGTTAATAAAATGTATGTTTGCCATATCATTAACCAGAATCAAACCTTTAAAAAATCACTCCTCGATTTACTTTCTCTTTAATAGACAGCATCATCTCATAAAAGCAACATTTCTATTTAATTCTAATTCTACCTACCTTTTTGCACTTATGCTTATGTTTTCTCTGTTTAGATTGGTTTCGTCTCTTCATAATGTCCATACAGAACATACAACCGTACTTTAACATCGGTAATATCACCTTCTGTCTCTGCTTCATCCCCCATTTTATCGAGGTCTTCTTAAACTTCATTATAATCCTGGTGAAAATATCACTTCGTTATCTATACTTAAATCTTTATCTATATCCTGATCATACTTGTCAACAAATTATCACTTAAATCTTACCTCAGTGTATTAAAGACAAAACCTGTAATCCCTAAGATTATTTCATTGTCAACGTTGATCATATGAATGTTACCTCTATGTAATTATATTTTTCTGGAAAGATTGTTACGATGGCGTACAAAACCCGTACAACAATGTCTTGTAGCACGTTTGCTTGCCTCATTTTCAAACGTTTGTATTTCTTTATTATTTGATATATCTGATGTTTTCTGAAACCCGCAACATGGGGAAATGATTGCGTATTTACCAGTACAGCATTGCTGTGAAGACTCCACAATATAAACAACACATATCACAACTTATTCCACACTGTCCCTACATTTCAAATTGAAATATAACAAACAATACTGATAGACTTTGTATCAGTATAAGTAAGCCGGATGAAAAGTACAATAATAAATTCCAGCAACATAATATCTTACCGCGTGATTGATTCTCCACTAGGTAATACTTTCAGTACAGGAAGATGTCCGGTCGTCAATACTATTTCCAGACATAACAAGTCCCCTTTCAAAGGATTACTACACGTCAAATAATCAAACTGTAATAGGATGTTGTTATGTTTCCCAGAGATGTCAATAAAACCCCTGACAACAAAGACTTGAAGCATTACAGTGTCGATTTATGACCGAACAATTACTAAAAGTATTAGAAAAGAAAGTGTTGCAAAGGAAAATACAAAATTTATTCTCTCACGTGATGAGAGGGAATATCAACTTTTGACTGTAACATCAAATAATAATATGATAATGA
The DNA here is from genome assembly GCF_026571515.1 of Ruditapes philippinarum. NCBI lineage: Eukaryota > Metazoa > Mollusca > Bivalvia > Venerida > Veneridae > Ruditapes > Ruditapes philippinarum. Next base: position 26,580 of record NW_026860365.1, on the reverse strand, counting down.
TGATAATAATAATAAAAACAATAATAATTTTGTTATTTATATACTGATTTGATTCATTCGTGGACAAAACTATAATTGTGACCAAACGGCCATGTTCAATAATTTAGATATGACCTTGACATTTAAATGACCTTCACCGTCAAGGTCAGATGACTGAATTTTGCTCATATTTTCTTAACCTTTTCATTTTCTTTTGCGAAAATGATCCAAACTTGGACAAGAAAAACAAGTGTGACTAGATAAACCTACGGAAATAAAAAAGGAAACATCATTGTTTTTGTTTCTTAAATCTCTTTTGAAAGATTTGTTTATTTCGGTTACTAGTAAACCTTTGCTTTAGAAAAAAGTAAAATATATATACTGAATGTCCTTTTAGATTTCAAAGAAATACATAAACAAAAAAAAGTCGGATCAAAACGAATTTTGAAATGAAAGTTTATAGATATAAACGTTTTGTTGGAAAAATAAATCGGATTTACAACACGTATACAGAGGGAAATACTAAATAGCACTGAAAATACGGAGAAAAACAACAAAACAAATTCATGATGTAAAATACTTGTGTTAGAATTGACAGAATTCTAGTAATCAATGGAGTTTTATTAATATTAAAAAATGATTGCGCAACAATGACATAATAATTTCTTGTATAGGGTTATTAATGTTGAAAAATAGAACACTTTAAAATGTATGTGTTTCAAAACGAACCTGTCGTGTGTCGGTACGTGAACTTAGTTTTAAACAACAACAAAATGATAATATAAGTGATAATAAAAAAAGTTAATTTTAAACATTAAAATCGACAGCCAATGTTTTCAAATGTTTATACAACTGACAAATGGAAATAACCTAAGTGTATTGAAAAACCAAAAAAAAAAAAATAAAAAATAAATAGATAAATAAAAAACAATTTTATGAAAAGAAAATGTGATAATAAAATAAAAAACAAAAAATCCCAGATTTTAGTTCACGTGGTATTAAGTGCAAGCCCTTACCCGAACCCTACACATATTTTATGCTTCGTTATTGTGGTTATTAAATCAGTGCTCGTTCCTCATTGGTTAGTATTACATAAACACACATTTTATCATATTTTTAGTATCAGTCTGCTAATGTCATTAAAATCGGACCTGATTTAAGTAGGCTATGTTTACTTTCACAAAACTCATTAATATTCATAACACATACCATCATTGTAATAAAATAGTTCTCTTTGTTTTAGAAAGGCATATTTTTATTGTAATAAAACAGTAGTTTTAGATATAATTTATTGAGTCGTTCCAATGTATGACATATCTTTACAACATTCGAGTGTTGTTCACGTCGTACGAAAAATGAACGAGCTTGCGAAATTTCAGCTCATATCATGTGTTCTCTTTTACAGAGCATTATCAATAACTTACAGATCTATATTAGAGAAAATTTAGTTAAACGTTTAAGCAACAAAGTACAAAGAGGCTCCTTTTAAATTCTAAAACAATATGGATCTACGGAATCATATTATTCAAGTTTATAAAGTGCAACTGACCTGCAAAGATCTAGCTTGAATAGAGGAGATCCCCTGTAAGTACTACAAACAAATTAATAAGAAACAAATGCAGACTCAGTTTAATTGAGTCCGCCCATGAGACCATGACAGATAATTGACCCCCCCCCCCAGCACCGACTTAAGCAGTAATCAATTTTCAACACAATAAAGTATTGAAACCAGTGATCGCAAACAACCAGAACAATGTTACAACACGTATAAATGTCGAGAACGCCGTTACTGACCAAAAAGGACTTTGATACGATTGCATTAACTCGAGGACTATACAAAGTACATTTGAGCCGCGTCACGACAAAACCAACATAATGGGTTTGCGACCAGCATGGATCCAGACCAGTCTGATCAGGATCCATGCTGTTCGCTAAACAACTCTATAACAAGTAGAGAAACTGATAGCGAACAGTATGGATCCTGATCAGACTTCGTGGATGCGCAGGCTGGTCTGGATCCAAGCTGGTCGCAAACGCACTATGTTGGTTTTGTCACGACGCGGCTCAATTTTTAAGCTGTGATGAGGTAGCAAAGTGAAAATAATTTCACCAGCTAAGGCAATGACCAGTCTAGAAACGAATGCAATGGAGCTCGCATTCTTTTAAATGATATGGAAAAATATATAAATGGTTTACATATAATAACATAATATATTATTCTGTATCTTTTCCAGTCAATACAAAATTAAATGCTTGTTTGGTTTTGTTTGTCTTGTTGTTTTCAGAAAGAAAGTTGCATGTGCAATCATATTTAGACAAAATCTTATTTATTATCTTAGTCAATAATCCTAGTAATATAGAACAAAATTTTCGACACGTCCTGTAACTGTTTGCCACTGTGTCCGTATTCATTAAATTATATAAATATCAATACTAAAAGTCTTGAAATGCGATTTAAGTCCGCCTTGTATGTGAAAAACTGAACAAATGTCGTTGTTTATAAAACTAAGCATAATAAACCAAAACCTTCTTTCACAATGGAAAATATATATGAACCATTAATTTAGCATTGTAAGGTCAATTTTCAGAATCAGGCCTATTTCGGTGTGTTCGGTAAATAAGGAGTATAATTCCAGGGTGGTCAGAATATTTGCCTATATTAACCTATAAGGCTTACGGTTTCTAACACCTCTTTGATAACGATCATCTTCTGTCATGTGGCTTTACTTATTTCAGCTTTCATAAATGATTGCAGAAACAGGTCTGCAAAAGCAAGTCAGCACAAATAGTAAAATATAGAAAATATCAAAGTATGAAATATAGGCCTATTTCGAAATATCATTGCCACTTCAAACAGATCTCAAGTTAAGTTTCATTTTTCAAAAAGGACTCAAAAAAACATTTTACAAACTTTGATTTCCCCTAGACTGTTTTATGTATTTTTGCTATATATGGAGGCTGTCATAAAATTCGATCAAAGACGTGTGCAAAACATTTGCTAGCTCTATAAATATTCTGGTCTGTCGGAGACTTTATCAAAGTTCCAGCTATTGTCGACGAGAATTGAAAGTAAACTATTCAACCATGAACGGAAAAATTGTTCTGATGCTCGTAGTGTTGGGCCTTATGGCATTTGCTGGTATGTAATAGTACTTATTTTGTCTTTATTGTGAGTCTTATTTGAATTTTTGTTCTTATTTTTTTCATTCGGTAAATTGATATTTAAAAATTAATAAATATAAAATATTTTGATATAAAGATTATGTATTAATTTCTAACAATGTTTTGATATGAAAGAGGATGCAATTAGTTAGATGTGGCAATTATAACCGAGATTTATGGTAGGTTTTCAGGAAGTTTAATGTTTATTATAATAGTTTCAAATAATAATTTACTTGAATAACGATTCAAAAAAATAAAATCCAACTCATAAAATAAAAGAGTGATAATTGATCAAAATTAAACATACACTCAACAAAAATTAAAAGAGAAGCAAAATTTTACTAGCTGTGTAAAAGATATTGTTCATTGCGTTGATTCTATCCGTGAAAATAAAAATGAGCCGTGTCACGACAAAACAAACATAATTGGTTTGTGACCAGCATGGATCCAGACCAGCCTGTGCATCCGCGCAGTCTGATCAGGATCCATGCTGTTTGCTATCAATTACTCGACTTGTTAAAGGGTTGGAAAGCGAACAGCATGGATCCTGATCAGACTGCGCGGATGCGCAGGCTGGTCTGGATCCATGCTGGTCGCATACCCATTATGTTGGTTTTGTCGTGACACGGCTCAAATGATAAAACAAAATAAATAAAAGTGCATTTAATACAAAACTGGTAACAGGAAAATGCTATTCACAAATTACTTTGCAGTAAGCTATGTATGGCGATATATACGAGCATATAGTATATAACAAATGAAAGTTTATATGTGTCTCTTTAAATCGTGAATGCAATGTTGCATTAACTTATTCATAGAAGTTTTTATATACATTTTAAAGAATGCTGATATATGCACTATGCAAATGATCTGAACCCGGGTAATTTTTTTCAGTTTCCTATCTGCACTCTACTACACACTTTCCGTTCCAGTACAATTAATTAGGTCGCTTTAAACAACTTGGTAAGTAAAGCTTGGTTAAAAAATAAAAGAGTTGTTATGTTATATGAAATTTTACTTTCCTTTTTTTAGCGGCCGAGGAACCGTGCATCTGTGCAACAATATACGCTCCAGTCTGTGGCGTGGATGGCAACACCTATTCTAACGCATGTACAGCCGGATGCAAGTAAGTTATCCATGCTTAAATTCTAATCTAATAAAAAAAATAAAAACAAGAAAAGAAGAAATGCTGAAAATATAAAATTGTTGCATTTTAAATTATTGATTTCGAGAGTACATTCTTTTTGACATTTCTATATTATTGTTACAAATCTTCAAATTGTTTCAACATCAAACAATTAAGGTGATCATATAGTTAGAAAATATTAGAATCAATAACAAAATAGATATTCTGCAAATATGAATAAAGCGAGGTTGTTTATGTACCTGGTGCTCTAAATTTTAATATGTTTTCAAGTAAATATTTGTGACTGTAAATGTTGAAATTATAGTACAAACAACAACATAATCTTTCAAAATGTCTTACTTTCAGGAATGTTGTTGTTGCAAAAGAGGGTGCGTGCGAAGCAACAACAAAAACAACCAAACTTTCACAATGAACTTGTGAAACTGCTTCCTTACTGCAGACTTGATTTTCTTTTCTTCTACAACGGAGTTGATTTTCTTTTCTTCTATAAGTCAAATACAAATACAAAATACAAACCTTTACTATAATTCAATATTTACATAAAATGTGTGCCAGATTTGGAAAAATACAAACTTTGTAATTCAATATCTACATAAATTAAAATGTGTGCCGGATTTGGATTACTGTAATGCAAATTTATAGAAATCTTTAGCCAATGTAGTCCTAAACAACTTTGCTAGAATATTATCTTTTGCTTTGTTGTTCTGTACAATAAAAATAAAATATCTTATAAAAACCTATCTTGTTGTTTTGTTGGTCCTTCTTTAATATGAAAAAAATGCAAATGCGTAACTGCCGTTTCACTACATTCATGTAACACTTGCTTAGAAACATTAGTAGGGTGTATAGCAATAAAGAAAACTGCAGTGTCTACCTTTGTCTTTGGGAGAATGTCACTTTATCCCGACATATGAGAGACATACACGCCATTTCATACATTATATGTTCTTCCAATACATCTGAAAGCTATCGACTTTAAAAGTACATTTGTAATCAAATTGCAAATTATGGAAAGCTTTCTGTGACAAGACACAGAAAAATGAGTCGTGTCATGACAAAACCAACACAGTGGGTTTGCGATCAACATGGATCCAGACCAGCCTGCGCATCGGCTCAGTCTTATCAGGATCCATGCTGTTCGCTTACAAACCCTATAACAAATAGAGAAACCGATAGCTAAGAAAACTGGATTCCCTGCAGAATGACTTCGAGAGGAAACAGACAGTCTCATCCTTTTGTTTTCCAATACTCAAAGTTATGGTTGGTTTTGCATTGAAAGCGGCTCAAATTTATGGAACTTTTTTCTGAAAGCTTTACCCTTCACATATGCTTTAATGTGACGAATAACATATTAAACTATATGCGATTATATCAAAGTTTTCGTATTGTTAGATAGCTAGACCCTGCTGTAATTATATGGTACACTTACTCTCTAAATCCAAGATAGGAAGAACAATTTTCACAGAAACGAGAATATTCTGTAGGCTAACAAACATCAACATTTTGCGTTTTAAGCTTAAATGTCCGTCATGTATAAGTGATCATTTTGTTACAAAGTATGACATATCACACAGATTGTCGTCACATTTCCCATAAAAGTTGAATTAAATCATGCGAAGCACTCATTCACGAAAATCGCCAAAATTAAAACTCTTTTAGATTTTATACATGTTTAATCTATATGATCAACAAATAAATAAAACTTCCATATCAAAGAGATTGGTTTAAAGTCTAGCAACTACACTTATATGTAGCTGAAAAGGAAACCGCTTAGGAAAGATGGACTAGTGCTTCTTAATCTAAATGTCATGGGTCAGCGATCTACTGTGTTTTCGACCATTTTCCTTATACGACACCAATACTGGTAAGCTTAGGATTCGGGGTCGAGGCTGGTTCGTAGATGTTATATTACACCAACTGTCCTAAAACACAGATATGATAATGTAAATATATAATAGCACAATGACTATAACAAAAGCTCTCAATTCTGATAATGAAGGCAAAGTAACAAGAATATTTACTACCATGACCAGGCGAAGCAAGAGAGATGTCGAAAATAAAAACAAGACCCAAAGACTTCAAAAAAAATGTCCGTTGCAATTATTCCACTTAATCAAGATAGGAAAGCGTAGCGTCCAATTATATAAGAGTTCAACACTTAGCATGCAGTATGCTTAAAAAAGAGAGAGGTACTAACCTCAGTAAATAAAACTTTTGTTAATTTTGGTGAAGATAGCTGCAAAGTTACTATGATCTCATTACTATATTAAAAGTAAAATCGACTGTGACATGTAATGAACAGACATGTCAAACAGTTCCAATACTTTATTAATAAAGTAAAAATCAAGACAACTGGAGCATGTTCTACTAGTTTCGAGTTAAATAGGTTTTCATCAGGAAAATCATGCTTTCACAGAGGGTTGTTTTCCAAAAAGCTATTATGATGTTTAAAATAATGAATAATCAGTCGCCTTCCTATTTATTGAATAATTTCATTTTATCATCAGATGTTCATACTCGCATTTTGCGTTCATCATCTGATTTTCAACTTTATACCCCTAGACCAAATTCTGAACAATTTCGTAAGTCTTTTGTTTATTCTGGATCTTGTATTTGGAACGGCCTTCCTTATTATATGAAGTCTGCTACATCTGTTAACCATTTTAAAACCTTATACTTGAGGTTTTATCACGCATTGGTGTATACAAATTGATAATCTCCTGTATGTTTTTACATTTACGTATTTTAACAGTTTGAATATGTTAAATTTATATTGTTCCTTGTTGAGGGCCTCATGGAAGATTGATATGTTTGTTCAAATGAGTTCTCTCGTTAAATAAAGTCTTTATTATTATTATTATTATTATTATTATTATTATTATTATCATTTTTATTAAACAATATTTTTGATTATTTATCTAATACTAATTTCAAATGGGGATAAAATAAGCTCTCGATGTTTGATAGCAAAATCCAGTTGTTTTTTTTTAAACTTTATGACACATGCAAACTAGACTGGGGTATGCAAACAAATGTTTTGGTTAAATTTGAATCTTATGCCATTCTTCTTTGAACAGCATGGTCACGTGGTACTTGACGCTTCAATTCAATAATTCAAGTTTACGTAATGCATGTCCGTGTCGTTTGTGATCAGTTATATAATTTTCAATAATTTGTTAACCATTACTTGCAGTAATTTTGCAATGGATTTTCCCGACGGTGAATTTGGAACAGTCCATTATCAATTGTGGGGATTTGAAGTTATTCAGCTAATAGTTTAGTGCCTAGTTTGACTGCACGGTTTTGCAGACTGTTTGCAGACTGGTCTGACTAAATGCTTCCGAATTAAGCATGGTCCCCGTTAAATGAGCGCAGCCAAATACTTGAAGAAAAAAAACCTAGATACTTAAAAAATGATTCTAAAAGCATAACATTGTAAGCCTTGTTATGATGGCAATTAAATCGACGAAAGTTTCTTATTGGGCAACATTACATAAAATCGCCATATGGTTTACTTTATTGAAAACTTCAAAATTTTATTAAAGTAGGCTACTAAGAATTAATATTCATAGCACATATTATAGCTGTCATAAAATAGTTCTTATATTTGAAAGCATATTTTTATTGCCATAAAACTGTAGTTTTAGGTTCACAATTTATTGGATCAAGGTATAACATTTCTTTACCACATTCAAATGTTGATCATTACATGAACGAAATAGCAAATATTTTGCACAATTTGTTTATATTTTTGGGAAAGATTTTGAAAAACCCTGATAGGTCGGGACTATATCTTACAGCACTTTCCATCAAGTGGGTTCAAACTCGAAGAAGACAAGTATGCCTGTTAATGTATATGGAAAATCTTGCCCAAAGAAAGAATCAAATAAAAATACTAGAACATTGATGAGTTAAAAACTGAAGATATAAATGTAATGAATGTCATATTCTTTCTTCACATCGTTATAGGAAACTGTTTTATAACTAAACAGAAACCATTTATTACAGAAGAAATAAAGTACTATTTTTGAACTAGAGTTTTATACAGTTGGTACTTTTTTTTAACTAGAGTTCATTTAAAAAATTGTAATTGTATTATTGTATATATTACGGCTAATTTGTCTAACTCCTAACCAGTGGATCCAACTAGTGGCTCCTTCTCCCCTCAGGAATATTGATTAGAACCAAAGTTACTACCTCTCAGTAAATATATCGGACAAGAAACCAAGATGTCTGCCTCTGGGTCTAGGGATAGTGGGTTTAAACCCCACTCAGATGACTATAATTTCTCATAATGATAATCACTTAAAATTCAAGTGTTGTTCCATTGTTCATTGATTTTTTTGTGTTGGTAATATACTATTTATTGTATAAAATCAAGTCAGTGTAAAAAGTGAAATAAAGCAATAAAAGATAAGGACAGTAAACTGGAGCACTACAAAAAGTATGCCAGTTATGATAACCACTTCAAAAATTTCAAAAGCAGACTAATTTTTATGCAGAAAACATAAACTTTCTTTTTACATCTTTTTATTCCTCCTTCACTGTTTCAATATTTCGCATGGTGACTGTCCGTGGTAATCATAAAAGCTAATAAAAAGACGTGTGCAAAATTGCCCTGTCTATAAATACGCTCGTCTGTCAGAGACTTTATCCAAGTTCCAGTTATACAATACGGAGGAAGTCAAAAACTATTCAACCATGAACGGAAAAGTTGTTCTCATGCTGGTAGTGTTGGGCCTTATGGCATTTGCTGGTATGTAATACTTATATTGTATTCAAATCTTTGACAAATATTGTTTAATCTCTTATATTTTCAGAATAGATAATTGACTTTGACTTACTTATTACATATGTTTTTAATCGATGAAAAATGATATACAAATCTATTCAATATATATCAATTATCAACAATGTTATCATTCAACATATGAGCCGCGCCATGAAAAAAACAACATAATGGTGTTTGCGCCCAGCATGGATCCAGATCAGCCGGCGCAATTATACAGTCTGATCAGGATCCATGCTGTTTGCTTACAAACCCTATTACAAGTAGAGAAACTGATAGCAAACACCATGGATCCTGATCAGACTGCGTGGATGTACAGTCTGATCTGGATCCATGATGTTCATAAACGCACTTTGTTGGTTTTGTCATGACGCGGCTCATATAATCACCATTTATTTATTCGTAGGAAAGACTAATGTTTAGTAGGATACTATAGTTGAATGGTTTTATAATTAAAATTAACAAATTTATTAAGCAATACAACTGCGATAAATAAACAATTTATTCATAGTGTCTCCTTCAATATGAAATATAGCAAAAAAGTGCACATCTGAAATAATGCATTTCAATGCAGCTACATTAGTAAGTCTAAAATAACTTTTGCTTTCAAAATGAAACAAAGTCTTTCAGATATTGTACATGTAAAATTACAACAAAAAATGGCAATATAATACACCAAAGATGACTAATGTCATTTACCAATCACTCCATGGTAATATTAGTATTGCCGTTGTAAATGTGGTTTTCAAAGCAAATCAAAGTTTCCAAACCACTTAAAATATGATTTTGATTTAAATATTTCAGGACATATTAATATTTGTTTCTGGTGGCACATGCGTTCTCATATAAACAGAATTGAATTCAAAATATGAATATAAATATGAGTAGAAATCTTTTTTTTATATATATATAAACTCTTCTATAAAAAAATATGCGCATGGTGATGCGTTTTTTATTTTAAAGAATAATTTTTGGTAAACGGAAAAAAGGCAAACAAAACTGTACATTAAAATATTACCTTCACATTGCTAGTATACATTAAAAGCACAAAAACTTACATAAGTAACAGTTTGATAACAATACAATTTACAATACAATATTCCTTAATTTTGTCAACAACAGACATTACAATAATCAAGTAAATAAATACATTTGTGGGTAACAAATAGAAAATAGTTACATTTTTACTGTCTATTTTCTATTTAAGATAAAATAAAGCATGTGAAAAGCGCCGTGCATTTAGCTAGCAAATATTGATTAATAAAGAGAACAAAAATCTAGAAATATTTTTAATTTGTATTTTCAGTGGCCGAGGAGACATTGTGTAAATGTCCTAAAATAGATTTGCCAGTTTGTGGCGATGATGGAAAAACGTACATGAATGAGTGTCTGGCCACGTGCGCGTAAGTAACGCGTTCATTGTTCTTCTTTTTGTGTGGTTTTCAGCTTTTATCAAGTAGATTGAAATTCGAATAATAACAATGATTTTAAAGTTGATACTGCCATACCATATAAACCAAATATATTTTATATTTGACCACGGACCTAACTTTCGTGATTTGGCCAAACAGCCAATGGTTTCTTTACAATACATTGTAAATTTGTAAATAATTCTTAACAGAATGTTGTTTTTTTGCTTCTTTTTTCTCATCTATCTGGAAGAGTCATTACACTAAAGGTGCGTCAATGAAAATTGACTCTCCCAGCTACAAACCGTTCTCATTTAAGATTTATGATAAATAGAATAGCTTATTTTTATAGATTTAATAATACATTGTTGAACGCCAGGGGCTCGCATAATATGATTTTATTCTACACTCATTCAAGCGCCTCTTTATTGCCCATTTCATCTCAAAATCGTTTTCATCATAATTAATAACTGAACATAATATTAGTAAATAAAAGTCTTTAAGACATATGAATTCATACACTGTCTAAAGTTAAAAATTGGATTCTTTCATGTGCGGAAACTATCCAGATAGCTAATAGAACGTCGGGGGTTCTACCCGTGTGCCTGTTAGTTTGTATTAATTTATTTTAGTTCGATTGTGTTAAAAATTATAAGCTTATTGAAACATTCTCGAATCATCGAATCCGTTCCTGGAAACAACCAGTACTAAGCAATAAGTGTATTTTATTGCTCACGGAATCAACTGCTTGCACCTGACAAAGTTTGAAACCACGCGGTCAGCAACCCTGACTTTTCTGGTCCAAAATATTATCCACTTGGCCAAGCTTAGGCCTTCCTCCATCAGAAAAGCTTGAAAGTCGCCGTATGACCTTAACTTTGTTGATGCGACGTAAAACCAAACGAAAAAATAAGGATTGGGTTTTAGATTAAGGTTTAAAAATCTAAATAAATACTTTTTAATTTTATTTTCAGAGGAGTTACTGTTGTATCACAGGGTGCCTGTCCAACTACAACTGCTTGATGAAGAACGAGTGACTTTTTGAACTTTTTCCTTACACTTGTCTATAATTTCTTCTTGCCTCTTATGATTTTAATCAAAAGTGACAATACTGATTTTGCTCTCAAATATACCAACTAAAGTTGTGGTAGATCACAATAATTTTAGAAAGGTTTTCAATAGGTTTTCTTGAAATGGTTGACAGTTAAATGCAGAAATATAATCTTGAATTGCTTGTAAATCATATTTTAGTTTCGTTTCTGTACTTTTAAATAAAGGATCTTCATAAAAATGTTTTTGTCTTGTGATTTTCTATAAGGTAAATAACGTAGGTGCGGACATCAATAAAACATTTCACCTGATATTTTCGTCGTCCCATTACATTAAACTGCTTTATCTCCCCTTTTTAATTAGATAGTTTTATCCCTGCAGTCGTCTCGATTTCTACATGTACATGACAAAATAATTGTGAATAATAACATCGGGCCACACAACGATTACATTCATTATTCTTTCGCTTTTCATTTTAAGAGATGCCAATCTAACTTCTAAAATATATCACGTGATAGTATACAGTTCCTTCCCCTTACAATAATTGTAGGCAGGGGACCAGACTTTATTACGTGATTGCTGCTTAAGTATTTTGAACTTTTATATTCCTTCTTAAAAGACAGTTCAATTGCATACACATTTTAATTTTTTTATATATATCTACATCGCCAAAGCATTGCTGGTTCTTTTGACCTAAACTAACTGAAATACGAAAATGAGTTAATTATAATGCAATATGGTCAATAAATTTAAAAAAAAAACCTTTATTACAATTTTGTATTTCAATCCTTTAAAATCATCTCTTGTGTAAATCCTTTGTATGTAGGAGCGTTGTCATTTAAAAAATACAGGTTTTCTTTTCCGACCAGCGAATGACTTACTTAATTGTTTTCTAACACGACTTTTTGTATAATACATTACGTATTTGGGACTAGTATGAGACAGAACGACCTCTGAAAGGGGGAAATTGGACAAATGTTCCAGGGGTATTGAAAAAATAACGTTTTCTTTCGCTTGACAAGCTGGCCGACAAACATTTGATGCCCAAAATTTTTTGTTAACCAATTTCATTCCCAGTCACAGTTTATGAAAACGGCGACAGGCATATTATATCATCGTTTTATCTCGAGCAAAAAATATCCTATGGTACAAGCATTTAGTATTTCTAGAATGTCCGACATCGAATAACATTGATAGTACAAATACCTGTCCAATGCATATTGTAATAAGGAGCATTCTTGTGACGACCGTGTAAAATGAGTAGAAAACAATAGTTTGTACTCAAATGGCATCTCAAACATATTATTTGTATGTAATAGGAGAGATTTACCACCACGTCACTGATAACTGCTGTGTGGACTACGTATACACACAATCTTAGAAGGTAGTACAAACAACATATAAACAATGATAGCATTTTCTGTAAAGTTAACATAAGATGATGTTCCTGGGGCAAAGTTTTAAAGATCAGAATTTAATTTGAACAATATATTTTTTGTAATATTCAAAATGAAGAAAAAAAATACAAAACTATTTTCTAAAATAGTATTGAATATATTTTATATATAAGATAAGTGTGATGTTTATAAAGGGTTTAATTTTTTGCTAAACATCTACATGTACTTTAATTTTTATATTATATCAATCTTGAAACAACTCGCTACATGTGTTCTATGAATTATCATTTTTTATGTGAAAATATGCCTGCTAATTGCTCAGTTTTGTTTCATTTTCATTTTCCCTTTTTTTCACCCCTGTCAATGTAAATATGTTTTATGATTCAAGGGTAGATCTATTATATTTTCAGCCATTGTTAAATGTATGCTTAAGACCCAAAACTGAGTGTTGTTAAATAAATATAATTTAAAAAATTTATGCTTAGTTCATGTTCAGTTTTAAGTATTGAGCAAGTTAAAGTGGACATTTATGCTCATATTTTTCATAGTCAATTTTGAAGCTGAATTGACTTTTAAATTTTTCAAAAGATTGACTGTTAAAATGGTGTTTGACCAACAGGTGATATTTTGAAAATGTTTGGGATAAAATTTAATTTTATTTAAAAAGTTTGACCAAAATCCCCAGTTAAACATGTTTACAGCAGCCAATATAAACAAGCAGGGCCATGATGGCCTAGATCGCTCAACCTGAAATATCAAACTTCATCCAAACAATTACCCTAGACAAGCATTCTGACCAAGTCTCATGACAGGTGAGTCAAAAATGTGACCACTACAGTGTGTAACAAGGATTATCCATATTTTGAGCAGTGCGACCTAGTTTTTTACCCAGGTGACACATATTCAAACTTGACCTAGAAATCATGCAAAACAAACTTTCAGACCAATTTCCAGGATACTTGGATCAAAACAGTAGCAACAAGAGTGTTAACAAGATTTTTCTATTTTTAGCTCCGGGTTGACCTAGTTTCACATGCGATTTCGAACTCATCCAAGCAATTACCTAGACAAACATCCTGACCAAGTTTTGATGATAATTGAGTCGAAAATGTGACCACTAGAATGTTAACAAGGTTTTTCCATATTTGGGCGGTGTGACCTAGTTTTTCATCCAAGATGACCATGTTCGATCTTGACTTAGAAATCATCAAAAACAAATTTTTCAGACCAATTAAACAGAATATTTGGATCACAACAGTAGCCACTAGAGTGTTAACAAGATTTTTTCTATTTTTAGCTCCTGTGACCTAGTTTTTCATCCCGAAATGTCCATTTCGATTTATTCCCAGCAATTGACCTAGACAAGTTTCCTGACCAAGTTTGATGACAATTTGAGTCAAAATTGTGACCACTAGAGTGTTAACAAGGTTTTTCTATTTTTAGCTCCTGTGACCTAGTTTTTCATCCGAGATGACCCATGTTCGAACTCATCCGAGCTATCACCTAGACAAGCATTCTTGATCAAGTTTGATGATGATTGATGCAAAAAATGTGACCGCTAAAGTGGTTAACAAGGTTTTTCTATTTTTAGCTCTGGTGACCTACTTTTTCATCCGAGATGACCCATGTTCGAACTCATCCAAGCTATCAACTAGATAAGCATCCTGACCTAAGTTTGATGATGATTGATGCAAAAAATGTGACCACTAGAGTGTTCACAAGGTTTTTCTATTTATATAGCTCCGGGGTGACCTTTAGTTTTTCATCCGAGATGACCCATTATTCGAACTCATCCGAGCTATTATTCTAAACAAGCATCCTGACAAAAGTTTGATGATGATTGGGTCAAAAAATGTGACACTAGAGTGTTCACAAAGGTTTTTCTATTTTTTAGCTCCTGTGACCTAGTTTTTCATCAGAGATACCCATGTTCGAACTCATCCAAGCAATTGACTAGACAAGCATTCTGACCAAGTTTGATGATGATTGGTTCAAAAATGTGACCACTAGAGTTGTTCACAAGGTTTTTCTATTTATAGCTCCTGTGACCTACTTTTTCATCCGAGATGACCCATGTTCGAACTTCAATCCAAAGCTATCACCTAGACAAACATCCTGACCAAGTTTGATGATTGATTGGGTCAAAAATGTGACCACTAGAGTGTTCACAAGGTTTTTCTATTTTTAGCTCTTGTGACCTAGTTTTTCATCCGAGATGACCCATGTTCGAACTCATCCGAGCTTTCAACTAGATAAGCATCCTGACCAAGTTTGATGATGATTGAGGCAAAAATGCGACCGCTAGAGTGTTCACAAGTAATTGTGGACGGCCGGACGGACGACGGACGACGGACGACGGACATTCACCGATCCTAAAAGCTCACCCTGAGCAAGCTCAGGTGAGCTAAAAAGAAAAGGCAACATAATTACTCAAAAAAGTCATGTGTCACATCTGTGGTTGGAAAAAAATCTGGGATCAGGTAGATATGATAATGACCTCCGTGAATTTATTTCAGAATACTGGTACACCTCTAAAACTATATCATACTTATAACTAGGATTATATATTTTGATGTAGTTAACTAATTATAACTTTTTTAAAGGCCACATATTATAACAAAATATCTAAAACAATGTCTGTATAATTGTTCGAATATTTTTTTGCGCTACAGTTTTTATATAATTGTTTGAAGATTTCTTTTCCCTACAGTTTTATTTATTTTCAATAAAAAAATAAATAAATAGGAAATATGAGATAGAAAGATTGTTTTGTTTATATAATTTTGTAGTCAGTACCTTTAAAAGTACAATAGAGAAATTGCATCGTTTTCTTACAATAATTAAACATATTTTCCCACAAGTCACTTTGGCAAGCTTAATGTTAATGCTTTACTTTTTAATTATTTTTCAAATCACCTCTTGTTTATTTCGCATGAATTAAGTTTACGATGAAATTTAAGTTACGTTATTTTTTGCTGATTTAAAAAAATAACAGTTTTTTGACAATTTTTCTAAGCAAATTTGTTTCACATATTTTTTATTGTAAATAAAAAGTTACTAAATATTGTTAAAAACTTTTTTTTTTTCATAACCCTTTAAATGATTTTTCTTTAAATTTTTGATAAACAAACATTTTTCGTTTCGGGGATTAATGATGCTTTAGCATCAAAAAATCTACTTTATTGAAACAGAGCTCATATTTATTTCTTAATAGACATACACACCCCTAGTTTCTTTTTGTAAAATACTAGGGTACAAAAAAGGATGCGACCAGCAACGGGTTGCTATGGGCAAATGCTTATCAGCAATTTTTATTTTGAATATTGGCCCCTGGTAAATCTCTCCTATTAAGTGATTTTCTTCTATATGATTTTCTCACAAAATGTACGTAGAAACTTTCTTCTTTTTACGATCTCTTTTATGTATAAACTACTCACATCTTTGTGATTGCATTTTAACATTTATTATAGTTGTTACAAGTTTTTATGTTTTTTTACTAAAAGTTTTTTCATGTTTCACACCCAAGCACAACACGAAACCATTAGTACTATCCTACTTTTGCATTCCTATTTAACTCATCAAACTCTGGAAACATGACAGAAGTCTGTTAAGACGTGTCTATCAATACTGGTATCTGCCTCATATCAACATTTTGAAATTATGAATTTCTATTGACTACAGTGAACAGGTCCTTGTTTTCAAATGAATTTTTTAATAATGCTATGTCTTAAGTTTGAAAAAAAAAAAGGTTTAAAGGATATAAGAAAAACAAACCTGGCTGTCGTCTTCATCCTCTAGCATCATATCAAATAAAAATTTTATGAAATCTTATCTACCATCTGACAGTTTACCTTGTGAAACACAATTTTTTAAAAGATCCTTAATTGCTATATAAGGATGTCCATATGCTGGAAAAAAGTAAACACATTTCAGTAATAACTTAAAATATTAAGATAGATTAATTTGACTCACTAATTATAATCTCAAAAATGAGGGTACATGACAGGCCATTCCTACAATTCCTTCCCGCTTTGCGCAGGGGGATTAAATTTGAAAACCTTTGAATTGTCAATATGTTATAGACCGGATATGAAAAATAGATGCTTTAACATTGGACCTTTGAGGGTGACCTGACCTCGAAGTTGTGCTCTTCACATGGTGTCATAATGATGATCATTTCTGCCAAGTTATCTTAAAAACATTGCAGCGGTTTAAGTGTTATGGAGCGGGCAGGAAATGTGACTTAGCAACACTTGACCTTTTGCGGAAAGGGATTAACAAAGTACAATTACTGTAACGGAAGTTAATACTGTTTTGGCAACATAGAAGTATGAAACATGGCTGTGAGGTTTTGAACTGGACTGGACATTTCCCTCTTTATAAGTATAAGATATATATTTCAGTGACTAAGAAACAAATCTTAGGAATTGCATTAACTGTTCAGTGTCATTTGAAATGTATCAACGTTACTAGCGACTGGCCAAAATGACAGATTTTGAATGTTTTGAGGATAGTGCAAGATATTTAAATTACGTTTTGTCGTGTTTTGGCATATGTTAAGCATAATGTCACATTATGTCTATCAAAAGTATCGATTTACATAACTTAAAAATGCATAATAACGTATCTAAAAATTTGCAAAACTGCATAAATGTCTGGAACAACTGTGCCATATAATATAACAATACTATTAGAGTGGTCGGATCAACGCTCGGCCAGTGCCCGGCGGATCAACGCTCGGCCAGTGCCCGGCGAAAAAATGTTATTAAATGAATATCTTACTAAACAAATGCGTAACACTGAAAAAACATTCATTTGTTTTTTAATTCACGTGGCCCTTCCGCAGCAGACAAAACGGATAAAATGTCTGCATTTTGACTGCTGAACAGCACAGCTATTATGCGAATTCAAACACCATTTAAAGAAATGTTCATATTTTGGTCTAATAATTATTCAGTGCTAAAACGTTTACAAACCATTTTTATCTAACCAACTTCCAAATTTATGACTTACAGTGCGGCGGGCAATTTGGTTAGTCCTTTACCGCACTCATTTTATTAATGAAGAACCACGGGGGTGAACCCCATATGGATCTCAAAGTTTATCATCGGTAAATATATATATATGAATTTCCGCTGATCCAGATGTGTGCTTATGGGAAAGAGCAAATAGGTCAATCACAGAGTATGTTTTCAACTTTTTATTTTCAATTTAGCTCCCCCCCCCATGTCAATATAAATCACTACAAACAATAGTATATCTGATGCAATGATTATCAACACTTACGATTATTTAACAATAACAGTTTGCTGTCAAATAATTCTTCATACAAATATTTGTTTGATTTCGCGTTGTTTACTCGACATGAGAGTAGAATATTTCTACGTGGTCAGTTTTTTTAATGAAGAAGTTTACTTGCATTTCATTGCATGGCAATCAATAAGAAAATACTTCTACCTCTGAGTGAAATTCTGATGTTTATCTTTATGAATTAAATAATTTATGGAAAAAATATATGATACGATAGTTTTACAAAGATTTGGTCACTTTCATTTGTCAGATCTTTATATGGCCAATGTAAGAAAGTAAACAATGGAGCATTATGTTAGGATTAAAACATTGTGAAAAGTGTTAAGTAAGTGAAGTTTTTTTTATTAAAGAATTTCAGTTTTGTTCTTTCTCTTTCTTTCTCTCCTATTAAACAACTTATTTAACTTTCTTAAAACATAAACACATGTGATAGTTACAATCTTGAAAGAAAACATTAACAGTCATAAATTGTTTTTATTTCTTCTCAAGTTTTTAGTGTACTTCATGTTGCAAGTCTTATCGAAGGACTTTGCCTATAAATATTGTCCTAAACTCGGGATTTTGTCAAAGTTTTGAAATTGTATGAAATATATGAAGGATATCGAAACTCAACAATGAACGGAAAAATTACGCAGACCATGCTAATGCTCTGTATCGTCGTCTTTGCAGGTAAACAATTTATTTATTCATTTGTACAAACCTACTAAGTTAAGCCACTAAGGAAAACAAGCTATTCATGTGCATTTTATTACTTTTCCGACTTACAGCTTTTTAACAAAGTTATTGAAACACTCGATTTCAGAGCATGATGTGCTACCAAAAATGCGTGTTTTTGTCACGTATCTATGTATATAACCAGCTTGTGTTAATGCAACCACAGTTCAGTTATCAGAGAAATGAAATTCACTCTTTATGTTTCAGAGGCATATGAAGCAGTGACAAAAGGACCTTGTTACTGTCCAGCAATAGTTTTACCAGTCTGTGGCGTGGATGGTAACACCTATTCCAATGCCTGCCTTGCTGAATGCGAGTGAGTACCAGTAAATCATCAATCACTCAAGATTATAATAATGTTTCTCACTTTGATTTCTATGGGCAATAATGAGGGTCGTTCGCTACCAGCAGAGCCTTGCCAAACCGTGCACGACACAAGTTTGTTAAGAGTATATCAATACTGTTATCTGCCCTATATCAACATTTTGAAAGTTTTTTTAATAGAAAGTTTGAAACTTCCCATTTCAAACACAATACATAATACTTTATACAAGTCAACATGGTAAGTCATACAACTGGATGACTTAAATATCCGTATTATACAAATATTGTTTGATTTTATTAACCTGTCAATTCAATACTGATTATACGGTCAATGCACAGAATATATAAATATTCGATAAATGTTCGGTAAATTCCGTGAGAGGTACGCAGTAAGATGTGATTAAATTCATCTTGTTTCTATGATTTCATGCTAAACATCTAAGGTCTAGCTCATTGGGTTTTTTAAAAGAAGATTTTTTAATTTTTTTCTTTACACATATATTTAAAAACAATGACACCCCTGGGGCAGGGCCAGTTTTGACCCCAGGGCTTTTATTTGAACAATCTTTGTAGACACTTAATAGAAGATGTTTCATGCTTAATATCTAAACTCTAGCTATTCAGGTTTTTTCAAAGAAGATTTTTATGTTTTTACCATATTCATATAGGGAAAAACAATGACCCCTGGGGCGGGGCCAATTTTGACCCCAGGGCTCTTATTTGAACAAACTTGGTAGACATCCATTAGAAGATGTTTCATGCCAAAAATCTAAGCTCTAGCTCTTTGGGTTTTTAGAAGAAGATATTTAAAGTTTTTTTCTTTTGGTTGCCATGGCAACCAAGGTTCTGCATGGAATTAAATTCTTTGAACAATTTTTAAAGGTGACCACCAAAGGAACATTCCTGTGAAGTTTGGATGAAATTGGCTTAGTGGTTTATGAGGAGATGTCATTTAAAGTAAAAGTTTACGGACGGACGGACGACGGACCGACGCCGGACGAAAAGCGATCACAAAAGCTCACCCTGTCACTTTGTGACAGGTGAGCTAAAAATAAAAAGATTTTGATTTTGAGACATGAAAATGATAGCACTTAGGGGGATTACATCTGACAATCTTATTTTGTTTCAGTGGCATTGAAGTAGAATACGAAGGCGAATGTGGATCTCCGGACGGAATTGTGTCACATCCTTTGACAAGTGAAAATTAATACAGATGAAAACAAAATCTTGCAATGTGCTTAAAAAAATACATTAATCTAACAATATACACTGTGTGCTAGGTTAGCATAAAATGTACTTCAGCTTCTTGTCATTTCATTCAACCGCATGAACTAAGTAATAACAAATATCATTTCATAATTATTTTATTTCAATTTGAAAGACACTTAATGATGATAATCAGTTAAACTCGAATTTTATAAATTCTTTGTTTTTGTGAAGAAATTTGGCTTCCGGTTTTACATTATCCTAGAAACTACGTAATGACATTTCTGTCTGACTTATTCATAATATGAGCCCGCGTCATGACAAAACCAACACCATAGTGGGTTTGAACCAGCATGGACCAGACAGCCTGCGCATCGCCCAGTCTGACAGGATCCATGCTATTCGCTTAAAACCCTATTACAATTTTAAGAAACTAAATAGGGGGACGAATGGATCCGATCAGCTGGGGGGGGGGGGAGGCAGGCCGGTCTGGATCCATGCGGGTTTCGAAAAACCCATTATGTTGGTTTTTTTCTTTAAACGCGGCCCTCATTTTGTTAAAAGCTATAAAAAAAAACCCAAGAATATATGCAAAAAAATTTTTTCTGAAAACTTGATAATTTCTATTTTAATTTTTTAACTTTCTTAAAACCCAAAAATTGAACCTATTTAAATTTTCCACCCTTTTTACTTTTAAACTTTAAATGCCTGGAATCAGGAAATCTTCATTTTTCAGCATTAAACAAAAGGGATAATTAAAAAGATTTTTTTTAGTCAAAATTTATATCAAAAACAGTAAAAATTTGCTATGAATGCAATAAACTTTCAACAAAAAATTCGACAAAAGGGTTTTTTACAAATTTTATTGCTATCACAGCCATTAAATGATAGGGTTTATAAAATTACCTTCTCTTTAATACTTCCTGTTTCTATATCAAAATGAACATATTCTTCCTTATGTTTTAAGTTTAAATCACATTGTTGAGTTTATACAGTAGGTTTATGAGCTACACAGAATTGAAAATCCATTCTTGAACAGTTGGTATGTTTTTACAACATAATTAAATAAATTTCACTGCACTTCACCATTTCACATATAAATGATGCACAACAAAAAAAGAGGAGTTACCATTAGCTGTTTTGTTTGTTGCCAATTATTAAATGAGCCGCGTCACAAAAAAACCAACATAATGGGTTTTCTGCGACCTAGCATGGATCCAGATCAGCCTGCGCATCCGCGCAGTCTGATCAGGATCCATGCTGTTCGCCTATCAGTTTCTCTACTTGTAATAGAGTTGGTAAGCGAACAGCATGGATCCTGATCAGACTGGGCAGAATGCACAGCTGAGTCTGGATCCATGCTGGTCGAAAAACCCATTAGGGTTGGGTTTTTGGTCATAAACAGGGCCCCAAAATAATTATTGTTTTTAAAAAAGAAAAAATTTTCCTGTCTTGTTTTCAGGGGTTTAGAAAAATTTTGGGGTATTTGTAAAACAGTAAATGATTGGTTAAAGTTTAATCAAACATCTTTACAGCATTTGGAAGCCATAAAAATTTTTAAATCTTTTGTGTTTTTTAAACCCATTACAACAGTGTTCTCAACTACTCAGTAACATCTTCATCACAGCTAGTTTCCTCGGGGAGTTTCCCAAATTTTTGGGATCATTATTAATGTCCTAAAAAGTAATAACACATGTTTTTTGGTATGAGGGAATTTTTTGAAGAAAAACTTTTTTGGAAGGTAAGTTAGAGCATCTTTTTCCCATTGTCTTTTGATAAGTTTGAAATTTCACATGACCCCCAAAATAAAAGTAGTCCTTTACTGCTGCCCTTTTATAATACCCCAAAAGGGGTTTGTTTTGGTGTATATTTTTCTTTGTGTCCGGGGCCATTTTCCCCAAACACTACTCTGGTTTTTAAACTGAAAATAAAAAGAAAAAAAGTAAGATTCAAAATTCTCATATCAATGCACCAATAACCAAATTTCATAGAACCCAAAGGGGTTTAAAAAACATTTGTTTTGTATTTTAATTTTAAATTTTCAATTATTTAAAAATTTGTTTAGTATAAAGGGTTATAGTTTTAATTTAAACTCTTGTAATATTTTTTTACTTCTTCAAAAAATTTAAAATTACATGCGTTACAAGGGAAAATTTTTTGGGATGGATAAGTACTTATATTTTAAACACAAATTTTCTAAAAAATTTTTTTGACCCTCATGTTATCTCTAAAGGGTTTCCCAAAAACTAACTCTCACCACAGAAGACTGACAGTCCCTGTCACACTGAACACATTTCATAACAGCATTGTCCAGTATCTGTAACAAGTTTGGTATTATTCATAAATATTTTCAATTCTGATTTCTTTATAACGTATATTATTGCTCAATACCCATATTACAAAAGTTAAAGCTCCCAGGACTGAATACGTATGTAAACAATATTAATAAAACTGGAAGTTAGAATTCTTGGTACTTGAATAAGACAATTTTAAAGCATAAGCTTGAATAACATATTCCAAAATACATTGTACATGTCTATAGAATTATAAATCAAGGGCTTTTGAGACTAAAAAAAAAAATTATGTTTAAATTCTTTTGTCAAGGATTTTAAAACTTCTATACAATCTATTCAAGAATGTAAAGGATATTTTTTTTGTCTAGAGAAAATATAAAAATTTTACGAAGTAACATAATATACAATTTGTATAACCTTGTTAAAAATCTAGTTCATCCCAGTAATGTATTCATTTCTCCTCTATCAACAAAATCTTCCTCATACTCCTATAACAATAAATATATGATTATAAACTTACCCTTTTTTGGTTTAAAAAACAACCCCGAAAAAAAACCAAATTGTGTAAATTTTCCCCATAAAAATTTTAAAATCTTTTTAAAAACTATATTTAAAGAACTCCCTTAAAAGGGATTACATATTAACATTTTTATTAATTTGACTTTAAACAAAAAAAAACCCCTGGGAAAAGAAGGGGAAAATGATGTGGACCTCTTAAACTTCTGTAATTTTAAAGTTCAAAAACCCTGGTAAAATTAAAAACGGTCCAAAATTTTTCCCTTTTGATTTAAACAAAATACTGGTTTGGGCCCCCCGGAAAAGTGAACCCGCAAAAAAGTTTAAAGGTTATCTCAAAAATCAAAGAATTGAAAAAAATACTTAAAATGAATTTTTTTTTTGCACAGTTAAAAACCCGGTCCTTGTATACAAATTTAAATTTTCTTTTAATTGGGTCTTAAGTATGAAACAAAAAAGAGTTTTTAAAGGGTTAAAAAAAAACAAAAAAAAAAACCCTTTGGCTTTTCGTTTTTTTTCTCTAGCATTTATACAAATAAAAAATTTTTGAAACTTGTCTACCAAACTGAAGTTTTCCGGAAACCCCCAATTTTTTAAAAGAAACCTTTTTAAAGGCTATTTAAGGGGTGTCCATAAAAAAAATTTTTAAAATTGGGAAAAAAAATCGAAAAAAAGAAAATTTAAAATTTTTGAGAAAATGTTCACTTGACTTAACTTTATACTCTAAAAATATGTAAAAAAATCCCCGACAAATTTAAAAAACCTCAAATATCAACAAACCAACCTTTAAAAAAAATTTAATATCTTATCTTTTAGTTTTTTTTTGTTTTTAAAAAGTAACCCTTTAATAAAAAGTACAAAATTTAACATTTCCCTACTCAAACTGGTCAAAATTTTTATTTTAAAAAAACAAAAAATAATAATAATGTTTTTTATCTTTAAAAAAATTTCAAAATTAATTTTTTTCAATAAGTGTTTTTCCTTTTACCCTGAAAAAGAAGACATATGAAAGACACCCAAAAGCCCGCTTTCTGTCTCCCCGACCTCAAATGTTTGTTTTTTTTTGGTAAAAATCAAGGACCCCCACCCTTTAAAACATCATCTTTCAAATAATTAACTTTAAAATTTTAATTCCCCAAAAAACCCAAAAACGACTTTTTGTCAAGGGGGAACAAGGTAATTCTTGTGATTAAACATCAAGCATTGACTTTTGTAA
Source organism: Ruditapes philippinarum (assembly GCF_026571515.1). Lineage (NCBI taxonomy): Eukaryota > Metazoa > Mollusca > Bivalvia > Venerida > Veneridae > Ruditapes > Ruditapes philippinarum. Next base: position 2,067 of record NW_026860365.1, on the reverse strand, counting down.
GGTAAAGAAAAGGAAGTTCTAGTGTTTTAATCAGAGATTTTAAAATTATCTTTAAAAATTAAAAATTTTTTACAAAAAAGTTTATATATATAATTAAAAACATTCAACAAAATAGAAAATTAAATCACATACAAAAACTTTAAGTTGAAAAGAAGAAACTGGAAATTTACCTGTACTTTTTAGACAGGTTTGAGCATCAGTTCCCAGTAAAATAGCCACATTCTGCAGCAAAGCCTTGGCACATGCTAGAAGTATGTCACAACTAGTTTCCATCTGCTCTGTATAACCTCTTATAATATCAACAAACAACACAACAAGTGTTGCAAAAGAAACATGGTGTTTTTCTTCATGCTCTTGCTCTACCGGCAATAGACTTGCTGTAGATTGATTATTAGGTCCATTAGTAAACATTCTAGAGAGCTGATTTATTGCCATTCCAGTAAATGTTATTGCAGCTGCTGTTAACTTGTCACTGAAATAAAGAAATGTAAGAGTAAACTTCTTTCTTAACACCACAATGCAATTCCATGCAAACCTGAACATTTGTACTATCCAACAGAGGAAAAAATGTCAATTCTTACTACTTTAGGCAAACATCAAGATATAATTTATCATTCAGGCAAACATCAAGATATAATTTATCATTCTGGCAAACATCAAGATATTATTTATCAAGAAACTAGCAGCAGATGTAAAATTGATAAAGTATTATTGATAATCACTATTGTAAACGAAAATTATAATAGAAGGATGAAGCCTGATCACATTTACTTATTATACTTAAATGAAGTTAATAAATGTAAATTATCTATACCTGCATGTTTGTAGCTGTAATTGGTTCATTATCACCTGTACAGATTGCATCAATGTCAACATTTTATTATCTGATATATCATAGTGTCCTAAACTCTTCTCCAACAAACTGAAATATTGTTGTTCAATATATAAAATATAATTATTTGTCAAAATTCAGTGTGTTTACAATTCTAGAAAATACTTTAGATTGGTATTTAAGATAAATTTAAGTATAATTCCAACAGGCGATCAATTTACGCTTAACATTTTTTCTGGTCTTAGATTGATAAATATCTGTATCCTCAATGTATTCTTGCAAAGGTTTTGACACAATTGGAAATAGACATATAATGTAACTGATAAATATTACTTTTGTAGAAAGAAACATAAAACTATAAACATATTTTTACAAGTCTGTATCTATCTAAGTATATACATGTATCTATTTCCTGTTAATGTTAAAACACTCCCGAATACATGTATATATTGAGGATGTTCACTTTTAGAATTCTAAGACCAGAAAAATGTGTATAAAGTGGTCATCAATATTTAAATATATTGGATGAATAAGATTACAAACATATATATCAAAAATATTCAACACTAAACAGTATTGCTGTAACAGAAACATTTGACAATACAATTTCCTCCATTATATTTTGAAGAGACTTATACTAACTGCATCATTTGGATTCATTTCTTATCAAACAATAACATTCTATGCTGACTAAAAATATGCAATGGTGAAACCTGTTGAAATTTATCTAAATCCACATTAAAATTCTACTTTTCATGAAATGACAGACTTTTTTACTTAAATGTTTACAACCTTAATAGTTGAACATAAAGCAAAATATTGAACATATCATGATAAAACTTACCCTAGAATTTCTATTTTACATTCTTCATGACTTTCTGTGACCAGCATACCCAACAACTGAGGGATTATTTTCACCGGCAACACTTTACTACTCTCAGTGATACTAGATGACTCAGCAAATTTCTCTGATCCACTGCCTTCTCTTATTTCTGATATCATATTTCCAAGCTGTGACAAAACTTCTTTCCTTACTTCATACGAATTTGACTTCAAACACTTTAGTATTACATTTTTCACTTCATCGATCTGCAAAACTTACCTCACCTTGTCCGCATGTCCCACACTTGACTGAAGTTTTCCTCCATCAGTTTCTTCTTTACTGGACCTATAGCTATCTTCACTCTCTGTAAATTTCCCACTGGCTTCTATTCCATTTATCTACTGTCTCACTT